>NW_024115300.1:0-5587 GCF_003073215.2 Triticum urartu
CCCCGCCTCCTATCTCGCTCCGCCGCAGGATCCATCGACAGGGCCGTGATCCCCGCCTCCTGCCTCCCTCCATCGCCGGATCCATCATCGGAGCCGTCATCCCCGCCTCCTGCCTCCCTCCGTCGCCGGATCCATCGTCGGAGCCGTCATCCCTGCCTCCTGCCTCCCTCCGTCGCCGGGTCTCCTTCTCCGGGGCAGTTATCCCCGCAAGGTGCTTCCTCTACGAACCTCTTCGCCAGACGTCCACCACAAGCAGGTGCTGCGTCAATGGTGCCACCTCGCAAGAACATGCCAGTAAGACGCCCACGAGGGGTAGAAGAAGAAGACAGTACACTGGAGGTAATGTCTGCTCCCCACGTTTGTGTCATTCCATCAGTTCGTCAGTCCTGCTATGAAGAAGAACCCGATGGTACATTGCAAATGCTAGCATCAGTTCATTGACACCCCTGCCACTTGATGCACGATTAGGATGTCGAGGTTACTGTCAGTGCATCTAATATGCTATCGTCAGTTCAAGTTAAAAAAATAGCACATATGCGTCAGTCCAGGTATAGTGACAAGGTTCAGCTACCGCTGACAGTTGTATGTTCTTATTCCTAAGAGTACAAGTCATGTAATTGCGTCAGTTCGAACGAGTAACAAAACTGTTACCAAAAAAATTATAAACTTGCTACACAATAAGTTCAATGATACATAAGCTAGCAGTACTTGTAATGTATATGCATTGATGCACGATTAGGATGTCGAGGTTACTGTCAGTGCATCTAATATGCTATCTTCAGTTCAAGTTAAAAAAATAGCACATATGCGTCAGTCCAGGTAGATAGTGACGAGAGAGTGCCACAGTTACAGAGTAAGTTCAATGATACATAAACTAGGAGTACTTCTAGTGTAGTTGCATAAGTTACATAAGAACAAAGGAGAAGTCATGCATGAGTTCAATGTCCAGTTTACAAAACGGTGCTAAAAAACAGTACACCAGTACATCCGTGTTTGAACATGAACGTTCATCAGTTCGACTGAAAACAAAACCAGATTAATCCCAAAAACTTTTGAATGTTGTTTGCAGAAGCATGCAAGGCGGCACACGCAGCAAGCATTTCATGAGCAAAACAGATATGGGGCACCACCTGGTTGGGTAACACCAGAAATACCGCCTGGATATTTCAACAGTACAGGCAGATTTGAAGATACACCGCAATCATCAGAAGCACGGACAGGTCCTTCTATACAGCAAACAGCAATGTCTGGGAATGCAAGCTTTGCCGCTACTTGGTTGCAACTAGGCCAACAATATCACCAACAACAAATGTTTTCCTTCCCCAGCGCATGCAAAAACCCAAGGACAAGAAGGCTTCCACCAGTCGCTCCGTCAACATCAATCATCCGTGCTGCAAAAGCAGTTGCGACGGGAAGACCAGGGCAAAAAGACAGAAATTTTGGCCACTCTAGCAGGTTCAAAAGTACAAGATATGAGCCATATAGACAGGAGCAACATCACAATGAATCTGAGGAGAGACGTCCGTACAACAAGAGATGGAGATCTTTGTCATCGTTGCTCCCTCCAAGAGATGCATTGTTGCATGTGCCAAGGGTGACACCACCGGCGCCCATAAACCAGGGAGAACAACAAACACCAGAGGCAGCGCAGAGCTATTCACATGTAGGTATCCATATAGAAAAAAAAATACAAGCACAGTCCATACCATGGTGCTGTGACCACCCCATCTAACTTTTTTGTTTTGTCACTGTTGTGTGCAGCCACCTGACATTGAAGCTTATGTTCTGCCAAGGCTAGAGATGAGGTTTGAAACTTTCGAAGAAACTAAGAACTTCTACAACGTATATGCAAAGCACGCTGGTTTTGCTGTTAGGGAAGGCCCCAAGTTTAAGACCAGAGCCTACCTTTATTGCACGTGCCATGGAGTTTATGAATCAAAGGTGTCTGAAGCAAATAGACAGCGTAACAAGACGACAGCCAGAACTAACTGCGGGGCTAAAATGAGGCTGAAGAAGTAAAAGGATGGAACATTTGTCGTAAAAGAGATAGTCTGGGAACACAACCACAGGCTACAGCTCACCGCAGAAATGCTTGTCTTCTTGCACTCCCACAAAAACTTTGACAAAACAATCTTGGAGTACGTCAAGTACCTGCAGTTCAAAGGCATTGAACACGCGCAAATCATGAGCATTCTGGGCGGTGATGACCCTGGTAGCTACTTCCTCGAAATGAATGCCAAAGACCTGATTAACCTGTAAGTACAAACTTGTTTTCCTCCCATAAACTGCCTACGTCTTTTTTCCTCTGTCAGTACAAACGTATCAAGAAACACATGACCTGACGCCAGTTCAACATGCATTTTTCAATGAACTTTTTATATGCAGGAAAGCAAAGAATTCAAGGATTGATGATGTGGATGATGTCCTAAAGACTGTCAACTTCTTTAGGGAGATGAAAGCTATAAGCAGGGAATTCTTCTCTGACATGCAACTCGATGAGTCCGACAGAGTTAAGAACATATTCTGGGCGAACGCAAGCTGCCGAGGAGCGTATCAGGACTTCGGGGACTACGTAGCGTTTGACACAACATACAAGACAAACAAGTACCATATGCCACTTGGGGTGTTTGTCGGAACTAACAACCACTTACAGACTGCATTCTTTGGTTTTGCCCTGATAAGAGATGAGGATGCAGATTCATTCAAGTGGCCGTTCAGGACATTTTTACGGTGCATGAGAAGGAAGGCTCCTACATGCATTCTCACGGGTACACCCGCTAAAAACACCCCCAACCACCACCCCCCTACCAAAAAAGAAAAGGAAAATAACACAGTAAAAATGTTGTGTCAGTTGTATTGGTATATATGCACAGCCATCTACTGACCACTCCCAGTCTATTTTCTCATTACCAGACCAGTGCCAGGCAATGGCTTTGGTGATCGTAGATGTTTTCAAGAACACAGTACATAAGCTATGCTGCTGACACATTATGAAGAAGTACAGGGAACACCTCGCGTACCTGTATTTCCTGCACGAGGACCTTAAGGATGAATTCACATCAATTCTCAACTGGCCCCTCATGCCAACTGAGTTTGAGGATGCCTGGAAAAGACTCATGGATAAATACAACCTCCACGATGATGCCACAATGGTGGGCATGTGGAACGAGCGTGAGAAATGGATATCAGCCTACTTCAAAGAAATTTTCTGCGCCAAAATGACATCCACACAGCGAAGTGAAAGAATGAACTATGTGCTCAAGAAGAACTACGTAAATGAGAGACATAACCTACACCGGTTTGTCAGCCAGGTAAACTCCTGCCTCAAAACCAGGAGGCAGACAGAGAACCAGGAGACAATGGGTAACCGGGTATAGCTCTATCACTTGTCGTAAGACAAAAAATTACATGCTTACTAAAGTAAAAACTTTATTAGAAGTTTTTCCTGCAAGAAAACTAACAATTTGGTCATCATTCTTGCATCAGCAGAAGGAACAAAACACGCTGACCTTCTATGGGTTTGACACCCAGATGGCAAAGCTGTACACACGAGCTGTGTACAGCGAGATCAGAGATAGGCTAAAGGTGAGCACTCTCTTCATGGCGACAGAGACAGAAGAGCCCACAAAGTACCTAGTGCGCTACAACCACCCGCAAAAACTATCTGTGTGGGCTCAACACGCGTTCCAGGTGGTTGCATACCCCGTGGGAGAAACATATGAGTGCGAGTGCAGGCTATGGGACCACACAGGTGAGGACTACAAAAAAGATGTTACATACTGTACTACTTTTTTTGCAAAGTTTTTGTTCGAATGAAATGACAAAAAACATGCACCTCTTCCAAAAACAAATACAGGTCTTTTCTGCGTGCATGTCCTGTGCATGATGCAGACAATTAAGGCTGAAAGCGTTCCAGAGAAATACATACTCAGGAGATACACCAAATGCCCGAACATCCAGCCAACATTTGACAGAAATGACTTGAGGATAGTAGCGTCAAACAAGGCATCCCAATACTGCATTGAAAGCTCACTGCTGACGCTGAATATGAGGGTGCACAGAAAAAGCTTGAGAAGCCAAGAGCAAATGGCAAGGACGCGGGTCGTCATGGACAAACTTGAACAAGAACTCGACGCCATGCATTCTGCTGAAAATGAAGGTGTCGCGGACAATGAAGCCATTGAGCAGGATATTGCTACAATGTTGTCCGAGATGAACCATGTGGGAGCTATTGACCCGTTTGAGAACGAGGAAGAGGAGCAGCAGCAACCGGAGCTTGCCTGTGTGCACACTCATGAGCACCGACAAACTCACATGCGAGATCATGAGCTTGATGGTGCTGTAGGCGAATGACATGACAATAGCACATCCTACCACCAGCAGCAGGAAAGGGTGATTAAACCCCCAATATTCTCAAACCCAAAGGGGAGGAAGAGCAAGACGCAAGCAGCAGCCAAAAAGCCACCACGCCCCATCAAGCGCATGGAATTTGGCCCGGATGGCAAACCCCTCGGGGTAAGGGCATGCGGATTCTGCAACGTCATGAGCAACCATAACTACCGCACATGCCCACTCCGCACAGATGCCACTATCAACAAGAACAAGCAGATTGGAGCCACCCAGCTTTCTACCAATGGAGACAACACACGTAATAGCTACACTTGCCGCAAGTGTGGCGGAACTGACGGACATAATGCCCGCACGTGCAAAGTGGGCAAGGAGGTCAGTGGAGCTGAACATAAACAGGGCAAGTTATAGAGTTCCAAGCAATCAAATGAAGACGATGAAGAAGAAGAGTTTGATGAGAATGACAGCCAATCAGACGAAGACAATAAAGATGACATTGTTGGGGGCGAGGAAACTGAAACTGACGATGAAGCTGCCAAGGCTCAACCTAGAAAGAGCGCCGGCAACGCACAACATTCGGGGACAGTTAGGAGAAGCTCAAGACTGAACAATACATAGTGGTTATCCTGTTGCGTCAACTAAAAAATAACCTTGTAGTCTCAGTTGAATCAGCACACAATGAGGAAGCATTTCACAAAACACTGTCGTTTACCAAAACTTATTTAGCTTTATCGTCAATTTCTCGATCAGAACTAAAGTTATTTTTTAGTTTCTGATTTGTGCCCGCTGGAGCAGTGACATTATTATGTAAACCATTTGATAATCATTTTGAATGCAGTCACAAAATACGTTTGAAAAAACTTATCTGGATATATCCGACGCAAAAGGCTACTGTGAACCAGTAACTCAGGAAAAAAATATGTCAAGGAAAATTTTAAAATCTTGTAGCATATCAGTACTGATAACTCTCAGTCATCAGTACAAGGCAGAGTACACATCAGTACTGATATAATTTCTGATTTGTGCCCGCTGAAGCAGTGACATTATTATTTAAACCATTTGATAATCCTTTTGAATGTAGTCAAAAATAAAATTGAAAAAACTAATCTTGATATATCTGACGCAAAACGCTACTGTCAACCAGTAACTCAGCAAAAAAATGTCAAGGAAAAATTTAAACTCTTGTATTACATCAGTACTGATAACTCTCAGTCGGCAGTACAAAAGGCATAGTAATAAC
>NW_024115301.1:0-9095 GCF_003073215.2 Triticum urartu
GTCTCGGAGGAAGTAACAGCCCTACGTCTCGGAGCCCGGAGGCGGTCGAGTGGATATACGCGTGTGAATTACAAAAGGTGCGAACCCTTGTCCCAGAGGAGAGGGGTGGCTTATATAGAGTGCGCCAGGACCCCAGCTCCCCTCCGTTACACAGGGTTCAATGTTCATAAAGGAGGAGCGTTACTGGTAACGTCCAGAGTAAAGTGCTATAAATGACCATAAAGCTATGACTTAAATCTCGACCGTTGCGGAGTGAGTGTCTTCACATCTTCTGACGGTCGAATGGTTGTTCGCATGGCCGAGTGTCTTCAAGGCTGTCGAGTGGGACTTAACTTCATGGTCGAGTGGATGATGATTTCTATCCAACTGCTTCTGGTTCTTTTAGAGATGTCCTTGGGGAGGGCATCTTGGACAGATCCATGACCCTACCCTAGGTACATAGCTTCATCATTAGCCCCCGAATGGATCAAGGTTTGCTCAGGCCCACGTCCTTGGTGGTGTCCGGACACTCTATTTGGGGTCCGAAGAACGATTTGTACATCTCTTCGTGTGTCATGCCGAGGAAATGCCGAGTAGCTCGCGGTCCTTCCGGATTGAATTCCCACATGCGGAGGGGCCAGCGTTTCAAGGCTGGACTCGACGAACTAGCATAACTTGCATTACCATAACCAGACTGAAATCTCTCTCGAAGAGATCTCGGATACGGCTCTGCAGTATTGGCACATCCTTTGCTGGACCCCAGCTAAGCCCCCTGCTGATCCATGACATCAGTTGCGGCGGGGGGGCCTGAGCGAAAGGTGGGGCAGCTACCCACTTGGCACTTCGGGGAGCTGTGATGTAAAACCACTACCGCTGCCACAATCCGGACACCTCTGGGAAGGAACCCTCTGGCCATGGAGCGTCAGTGATTTTGCTTATTAAAGCACATCCGCACACTGCGTGCCGCCCCTCGATCATCCTCGGCTTCACATCAAAGGTCTTGAGCCACAGGCCGAAGTGAGGGGTAATGCGGAGGAATGCCTCACATACGACAATAAATGACTAGATGTGAAGAAGGGAATCCGGGGCCAGATCATCAAAATCCAGCCCGTAATAGAATATAAGACCCCCTAACAAAGGGATACAGAGCGAGGCCTAGTCCTCGGAGGAAGCGGGATATGAACACGACGCATTGAAGGTCCGAAGCGCCTGACCTGAGCTTTGGGTGTTAGAACTCGAGGCGGGGGAAGGATTCAATTGAGCACGAGAGGGAAAAAAATAAAAATCCTTGTCCCCTTTATAAAGAGGGTGAATATCAAGCGTCCTCCTCGTGGCCGTTTGGGACTTGCCCAAGATCTAGGAGTCACAACAGGCACGGTTGGGTTACCCACGTTTGTATTGATGAGAATCCCATGATAAGGGGGACACGATCTCTGCTTTGACAAGACGTGTCAAGAAAATCGCCTCGCGTTATGTGCGAAGCTGGTTGAGAAAAATGGTTCGAATAATGACCGGGCCATGGCGTGATGTCATGCTGTCAAAACGTGTCGGCAGATTAGATTTGTGGAAATATTATTCTCTCCACAGTGGTATGTGGAACTTATTTTGCAGGGCCGGACACTATCCTTGTATTCAAAACTCTTCTGTGGTGTATGCGGAGGAGGAACCCACCTTGCAATGCCGAACATGATACTGCGTGCCGGACTCATCGTCATTGAAGCCTGGTTCAGGGGCTACTGAGGGAGTCCTGGATTAGGGGGTCTCCGGACAGCCGGACTATATCCTTTGGCCGGACTGTTGGACTATGAAGATACAAGATTGAAGACTTCATCCCGTGTCTGGATGGGACTCTACTTGGCGTGGAAGGCAAGCTAGGCAATAGGGATATGTATATCTCCTCCTTTGTAACCGACCTTGTGTAACCCTAGCCCCCTCCGGTGTCTATATAAACCGGAGGGTTTTAGTCCGTAGGACAACATACAATCATACCATAGGCTAGCTTCTAGGGGTTAGCCTCTTCGATCTCGTGGTAGATCAACTCTTGTAATACTCATATCATCAAGAACAATCAAGCAGGGCGTAGGGTATTACCTCCATCAAGAGGGCCCGAACCTGGATAAACATCGTGTCCCCTGCCTCCTATTACCATCCGCCTTAGACCCACAGTTCGGGACCCCCTACCCGAGATCCGCCGGTTTTGACACCGACAGGAACCTAATCCACCGGAACCCAAACATGAAAGTACTCCTGTAGCAACTAATCCATCTCCGGTTCAACATCCCTTGACCAAGCTATGTCTTGGAGGCCATCCATAACTGTTGTTGTTGCCTGAATCCGAGCATTGATTTTATCATAAATCTGAGGAGCCAACTCTTGAACTCACCATCCAAAGACCCACCTATCCTCGCAAAACAGGGCGGTCGCACCATCACACAGTGTCATATGCGCCACTGCTCTGAGTAGGGCTAGAGACTCCACTGGTATACTTAGAGTGAACTCATTCCATGGTCGTGAATTGTCTGAATGTTGTAGCCATGGCCATCGGGCTTGTATGCAATGTTGAGCCACTTGACGTTCGGGATGCCCAATGTCGCGGCCCATCTCGGTGAGCAAACGAATCCCCATGCAACCACACAGTGTCTACCTCCAGCTTGAGCCTTGCCGCGCCATAGAAACCCTCTACATATATTTGGTCATGGCTGCCAGAGTCTTCAAGGGGATGTCCAACACAAGCATTGAGTGAATAGGTATGGCACATAGAATTTTTTTTAGGGAAGGTATGGTACATAGAACTGACTACATTAGAAGGAGGCGCACACTCTTGGGCATCATCACCGTATGCCATGCGGGCAAGTGAGCCGCTAGCTGAGCCACCAGACCATCAAATTGGGTTGTTGATACGTCCCAAGTGTATCTACTTTTTCAAACACTTCTGCTCTTGTTTTGGACTATAATTTGCATGATTTGAATGGAACTAACCCGGACTGATACTTTTTTCAGCAGAATTGCCATGGTGTTATTTTTGTGCAGAAATAAAAGTTCTCGGGTTGAATTGAAAATTTGCGGAGAAAAATTTCAGAATATATAAAAAATATTGGTGAAGAGAACTACAGGAGGGGGCCACCCAGGCGCCGCAAGCTCAGGGGCGTGCCCACACCCCCAGGGCACACCCTGTGATCTTGTGGGTGCCACGAGCCTCCAGTTTCCCTAATTCCAACTCCATAAATACCGTCTCGTGGAGAGAAAAAGTAGAAAGAAAGTTTCATCGCATTTTACCATACGGAGCCGAGCGCCACCTCTTGTTCTTCATCGGGAGGGCTGATCTAGAGTCTGTTCCGGGCTCCGGAGAGGGGGATTCGACCCCGTCGTCATCATCAACCATCCTCCATCAACAATTCCATGATGCTCACCACTGGAAGTGAGTAATTCTTTCGTAAGCTTGCTGGACGTTAATGGAGTTGGATGAGATTTGTCATGTAATCAAGTCAATTGTTAGGGCTTGCTCCCTAGTATCCATTGTGTTCTGAGATTGATGTTGATACGAATTTGCTATGTTTAAGGCTTGTCACTAGGGCCCGAGTGCCATGATTCCAGATCCGAACCCTCTATTTTTTCATGAATATATTTGAGTTCTTGATCCTATCTTGCAAATTGTATGCACCTGTTACGTGTTATGATTAACCCAATGTGACAATAATTGAGATTCTTTCCGGTGATTACTGTAGTATGAGGAGTTTATGTATTCACTATGTGTTAATGCTTTGTTTCGGTTCTCTATTAAAAAAGAGGCCTTAATATCTCTTAGATTTCCTTATGGACCCCGCTGCCACGGGAGGGTAGGACAAAAGATGCCATGCAAGTTTTATTATAAGCACGTACGACTATATACGGAATACATGCCTATATTACATTGATGAATTGGAGCTGTTGTCTATCGGTCTAGGTTGTGACTGTTATGTGATGAATGCCATCCAACACAAATATCCATCAGTGATCCAATGCCTACGCTTTTCTTATATTAATCTTTGATAAGTTAATATTGTTACTATTGTTACAATCATCACAAATTACTACTGTTATTGTTCATGTTGCTATTGTTGTTGTTACTGCTAATACCAAAACTATCAAACTATTGTGCAACTAAACACTCTGCTGCAGAAATATATATTCCCAGGTGTGGTTGAAATGATAACTTAACTGCTAGGGCTCATAAATATTCTTTGGCTCCCCTTGTGTCGAATCAATAAATTTAGGTGAAATTCTGCCCTCGAAGACTGTCGCGATCCCCTATACTTGTGGGTTATCAGCTACCGTTTTCTTACTTATGGACAATGGCAATCCCAAATACTTGCACAGGAAGCTTCCTATCGGGCATCCAAGCATCGTGCATATCGTATCCATGATCTCCTTGTGCACGGAATTGGCAGCGCGTGGCTCTTTGTCAAGTTGGCATGGAGGTCAGATGCCACTCCATAGACTTGTAGGATGGCTGCTCACATTTGCATCTCTAGTTCCATTGGCTTCAAGAAAATCATCACATCGTCAGCAAACATGGAAACCTTTGTTTCAAGAGCGGCTCCGTGATCAAAATGATAATGGATGTATGCATCGATTGATGTAGAGCCCGGGGGTTTTAGCCTCCTTTTCCAAAAAAATGATCAAATGAAGAGCATCAGGGATAGTGGGTCACCTTGTCGTAGCCCACAAGAGTTTAGAATCTTCCTCCTTGGCATACCATTCGCCAAAACCTTTGTAGAGGAGTTTTTTTAGAAAAGGAGGATGATCCCCGGCCTCTGCATCTGGAAGATGCATGCAATCACTTTATTAATTATTCATAAAGTAGTACATCAATATGTCTGAAGTCGCCATCTTGGCAACATATGTCGCTACTATCATCCATTGATGAAGGGGTGCAGCAAGTGTTAGCCGAATACCGAGACCTTTCACCTAAGCCTAATATCTAAAGCCGGAGGTCCCAAACTAGGCACATACCAGGTCTGGGGCACATACCGGTCTGACGCACTCTCATAGGTCGTCACCACTGTCTTCCATCGATATATCTTCAAAGTAGATACTGACTCATCGACCTTGTCAGGCCTCTCTTTCGTCAACGTCACCACGACGCCAGACAGCGTCCTCCTCCTGCACGAGTCCATCTCCGTGCATTGGACATCGAGTCTCCACTGGGCCACACCGTCGAGATCCATCGCCATAAATGTGTAAGTTGAAGCACAGCTCCACCAAAGATGTCGTCCACTGGTCCCTCGAGCCCATGTACACCTCCAAGAATGAAGCCCCCAAGGGGGTGAATCGACACAAGAGTGCCGATGTCATCTGATCTACTAATCTAGGGTTTCCCCCGGAGGTAGCAGATAGTGGCCTAGAATTTCTCCACGGCGATGCTTCAAGAAGAGAACGACACAGAACAGCGCCGCCACCATCAGCCTTGGTAGCTAGCCAAAACCAGGTTTTCACCCAAATTTGTTAAAAGAGACTCCATCAAGCATCTCGTGCATGGACCACCGCCATCTCTGCCGAGAACTGGACGAAACAGATCCACCGCTGTTGCCTGACCGACCACGACACCACCATGGTGCCAAAGCAGCCTATGCCGTTAGACCCACCACGCTTGCCTGTCGCTGGAGAACTGAGCCGCCAACCCACCCAAGCCCATCTGGGCCAGGCGAGATTCGTGAATCCAGCCGCCGCCACCACAGGAGCGCCTCCGCCATCGCCGCTGCCACGCCCACGGCCGGGATCCCGCCGCTCCTTGTCGCCGAATCATTGTCATGATGTGTGTCGTCGCCTCCACCAAAGGGGTTCTCCGCCACCGCGCAAAGGAGAATGCCCCACACTGTCGTCTCAGCCCATCGCATAGGCTTCACCCGACGTGATCTCCGACAGCGGCAGGAGGGAGGGGTTGAGGAGAGGAGTCCTAGGGCCAGCGACGCGATCTCCCCCCGTGTCGCCTAGGGTTGGAGCCGCGGGGGTCGTGAGGGAGGGGTCGTGCAGACCTTGTAGACGAGCTGGCACATAGAGAGTTCGATTTTCATGGATCGGATGAGTCTATAAGGTTTAAGACAGACTTTACTTGGCACATACATATGACATAATACTTGTTCCTCAGAAGGCATCGAAGTAAAAAAAAGCATCCCGTACGCATATAAAAAAATCACGATCCATGCGGGCACATTTGTCATTTTTGTTTCTCTCAAATGAAACAACGTATAAACTTCAAACTTTGCGGGACAACAAGACATTCTAATTACTATGTGGGAAAAAACATTCGGATTTTTTCATGCATTTAAAATGCTAAAAATTATTTTTAATCAAAAAAATCCTCATTTTGTATATTTATGTTGGTCCAAAAAATCTGAAAGTTTTTTCACACATTGAAGTTGTAAAGTTTGTTTGATCTGCAAAGTTAGAAGTCCATATGTTCTTTCATTTGAGAGAAATAAAAAAAGAAATCTTCTTGTTACAAGTTAGTTAGAATACGGATCTCAGAATAATGATGAAGGGCTTTAGATAAGAGGTTCCATGTAGCTCGACCTATAGAAAAACATTACCTAAAAAAATCATCCCATATGTGAGGCAATTCTGCAGAATTAATGATGCGTTGCCGACTGTCCGTAATCACAGGTTCCACCTAAGGCTGGTCACAATGGGCGAGAACATAGTCTAGTAACTTACACACTTCCCTAGACTATGTTACTACCTCTACAGTGGGTAGGAACATCTATGTAGTGTCATGCAACAATGTATTTATTAGGTTATAGACTCATTGTTTCTTGGAATGTGTGATGTTCCGGTAACTTAGCTAGTTACCATAAGCACCTCTCTCTTCATTAAATATGTGACACATAAGTAAAGTTGTATTGGAGTGTGTGATGTTACTCCTAAGTTCCTCCCTATTATGACCAGCCTAAAGTATCCATTTCCAATTATCATTACTACCAATGAATGCCTCCCAGGTTTATATGTACGGTAATAATGTCTGGAGGTAAAAATGGCACAGTAGTACTACTAGTAATAGCGCGGGATTTCTGGCGCGGGCAACGCTTGAGGTGAAGTGTATACTCCAAAGACTTCACAGCTAAGCACAGAATTCACGCGGTACGCATTGCCTACCAAATTCCTTGAGGCGCTCTCCCTTCCCGCCTATAAATACGAGCAACGCTCCTCTTGTGCCACCAACTGCATCGATCTGACACTCATACCCGAGTCCGGAGAACGTCGTGTTTGGAGAAGTCGGAGCTACTCCTAGATCGAAGACCATGGCTAGGGTGGCGGCGGTGGCCATGTGCGCGCTGTTAGCGCTGGTGGTGGTCGGTCCGCCGTCGGTGGCAGCACAGGACTGCGATGCGGGGAAGTTGATCGTGTGCGCGGCGGCGATCATCGGCGGGGCGGAGCCGTCGGCGTCGTGCTGCACGAACCTGAAGGCGCAGCGAGGCTGCCTCTGCAAGTACGCGAGCAACCCCGCGTATTCCGGTTACATCAACAGCCCCACCGCCCGCAAGACCCTCGCCTCCTGCGGCATCCCCATCCCGACCTGCCCGCAGTAGAAACATGGTGTATGCATGTACGCACAAAAAGTGTGCTAGATGTGGTGTGTGTTGATCTAGTGATTAGCCGTCCGGATTTGATATATTTCAATAACAGATACGAGCGCAATGGATGTGCTCGCCGTTTGTTTTTGCTAATAACTGGTATTCGCTGATAATAAGGATGTTGTTCTTTTCGACGACCGGACTAGGATTTTGGGATGAGAAATTCAAACCGCACGCATCCAACGTATACAGGTACCTGAGAAAACCTGAAAAATAAGAACATTTGATAAAATTTAAATTCTCATGATTCGAATTACAAGGCCTCAAGTTGGCCGATATTTGCTTAAGTTAAAGCTAAAATTCCACACACATGACCCTTTTTAGGTGTTATAAGGCATAACTGATCTTTTAAATTACAACAATAAAGCAGATGTTTCAACCGCATCATTACCCGGCAATTACAACAAAGCCATCAAAGTGGGAGTTTCTAGTGCATAAGGCCTGTTCGGAGTCTCGCCGCTCCGCACGACTCCGCTCCCGGAGCGGCCCGAGCTTCAGTTGAAAATACGGAGTGAAGAAAGGGATACTCCGTAGATTCTCGTATTTCCTGGAGCGGTGGATTGCCGAACAGGCTTTTAATAGGCAGTTTCCACTTGACATTAACTGTTTCATAACACACCAGACTGTTGTAAACATGGGCAACACCACTAGTAGAAAACGGAGCTTTAGCGCCGGTTCCATAACCGGCACTAAAGGGTGGGCACTAAAGCCCCCCCCTTAGTACCGGTTCGGCACGAACTGGCGCTAAAGTGCCACCACGTGGCTTGAGCTCGCGCCCTGGTATGGGGGACCAACCGGTACTAAAGGTTTTTTTTGAATTTTTTTTGAAAATTTTGGAATTTTTTTTTGATTTTTTTTATTTTAAATTTTTTTGAATTATTTGATGATTTAGTCTCTAATCACCTCTCTTAACTGCTCAAGTGTGGATCACTCATTTCAAATCATCTAACTTCCCGACCGGTCACCCATCCCTCTCACTACTCCAGCCCGAGCACGCTTAACTTTCGGGTTCTATTCTCCTTCGTTTCTGAGTCTGCACTTGTTGTTTTCCTGACAATAGTAAGATGTCAATCCTATTAACCCTCAGGAGTTTAGCTTGAGCATGAAGTCACACATTTCACCGTTTGAGTTTGAAACTATTATTCTAAAAAACAGTAATTATTTAGTAACGCTAATATTTCTTGAATAAGTTTGACCATAGTTTGACCAGATTTAACCAAAATTCAAAAAATTGAAATAATTATTTAGTAACACTAATATTCTTGAATAATTATGTAGTAACATTAATACTTCTTGAATAAGTAGTTTGACCAGATTTAACCAAATTTTTTTAAACAAACTGAAATTTGACCATATCTTTTTTTCCTTTTGGAATTTGAGAATTCTAAAAAATTCCAAACAGGCCATAGACCGTCTCCATGGGATGCGGATTTTCGTGCTGAATTTTTTGATATATTATACATTTTTTTCCGACATCGTATGCAAAAGTTATAGCCGTTTTACATT
>NW_024115302.1:0-12959 GCF_003073215.2 Triticum urartu
GGGGGGGGGGGCAATGGCTGGAGATGCTCTAATTTCCCTCAACCCTCGTTGGTGGTGGTGGGCCTTTCGTTGACTTTTCGCCTATTAACTGCTATGCAATGGCTGGGCCTCACAAAGGGTGGGCAAAATGGGCACTCTGGGCGTAAGTCCTTTTTGGCCCGACCTATGTCGGGATTCCTTCCCCAACGGATTAGAGAAGGTTCTAGAAAAATTTTCCACAACCGGCCTTTTTGTTTTACCTTTATCTTTTCTTCTGGTTTTCTTTTTCTTTTTTCTTTTTTTTCCTTTTACGTTTTTCATTACTGTTCAGTTTTTTCTTTCTCCTTTTCCTTTTCTCCTTTTCTTATAATTTTTTCTAGGCATCTTTCAAATTTGTGAACATATTTTCTCAATTGGTCAACAAATTTTCAGATACACGAATATTTTTTGACCTCAAGACCATTTTTCGAAATCATGAACTTTTATGACAAATTCACGAACAATTTCTAAATTCATGAACATTTTCTGAACTGACAAACATTTTTACAAGTTAACAATTTTTTTAGAAAAAAGTGAACATCTTTTTGACACCCGTGAACATTTGTTTCAAATCAACGAATATTTTTAAGAAATCAGGGGAATAATTTTTTTAATTTACGAAAAAAATTGCCGAATAATTTTTTGAATCAGCGAACATTTTTTGAATCAATGAATTTCATGAATAATTTTCTAAAAACCAACTCATGGACAATTTATAAATTTTCTAAAATTCATAACATATTCTCCAAATCATGAACCTTTTCTTTAAATTCATGAACATTTTTTAAAATCATTACATTTCTTGATTTAACAACCATTTTCTACAACCACGCAATTTTTTTGAAAAAAGTGAACATCATGTTTCACACCCCTGAACATTTGTTTCGTATGAACGAACATTTTTCAGAAATTTGCATCAATTTTTGTAATTTCGGGAAAATATTGGTATACATTTTTTTTGAATCAGAGAACATTTTTCGAATTGATGAACTTTTTTTAAATTCATGAATATTTTTCCATATTATAAAGACAATTCCTGGACAATTTTTAAATGTGTTAAATTTCATTACATTTTTTAATGCATGCACATTTTTTTTCAAAATTCAGAACATTGTTTTTACAAATTCACGATTTTTTAAAATCATGAACATTTTTTGAATTGACAAACATTTTTAACAAATTTGCAGACATTTTGAATAAAGTGAACATCTTTTTGGAACCCATGAACATTTGTTTTGAATCGACAAACATTTATCAGAAATTGGGGAACACGTTTTGTGATTTACAAAAAAATAAGTGAACATTGTTTGAATTAGGGAACACTTTTTTGAATGGATAAACTTTTATTTTTTAATTCATGTAATTTTTTATAATATTTTAAAAACAATTCAGTTACAATTTTTAAATTTGTGAGCACTTGTTAAATTTTTATAAAAAAATTTAATGCATGAACATTTTTTCAAAATCGTTAATATTTTTGGAATACACAGACATTTTTTTTAAAATGATGAACATTTTTTACAAGTTCTCAAACTTTCTTTAAAAAAATGAACATCTTTTATGAAACTAGTGAATATTTGTTTCGAATTAATGAACATTTTTTTAGAAGTTGGGGGAACAATTTTTGTAATTTATGAAAAAAATTGCGAACATTTTTTTGAAATACATGAACACTTTTCAAATCAGCCAATTTTTTTGAAATCGATGGTTTTTTGATTCAAGATTTTTTTTTAATCTCGTGAATATTGTTAAAACAATTCATGAACAATTGTGAATTTATGAACATTTGTTCATTTTCATAACATTTGTTTTATATATGAATATTTTTAAAAAAATCATGAATATTTCTGGAATACGCGAACATTTTTTGAATATGTGCACATTTTATGTAAAATCGTCAATTGTTTTTGAATATGCGAACATTTCATGATTTCTTGATATTTTTTTCCCAAAGGCATGTTTTTAATTTTCGGAACTTTTGGCAATCCCAATTTTTGAGAATAGAAAAAAACACAAAAAAGTGAAAAGAAAGTGAAAAAACTCAAAATTAAGAAAATAGAGGGCCTGCAAATGGGCCTACCCAAACGGGCACGCTGGGGGGCGAGGGGTGATGGAAGGTTTCTGAACATGGATTGGTCTGATAAAGCCAATATTTAAGCAAATCAAATATTTTCTGAGAGCACTAAACCTTATTTCTTTTAGGATTGGTTCTCACTCACTGCCTGATAGCAGGCTTGGCCAATGAGACCTATTGTCTTATTGTATTGGCTCACTTCACTACTTTGGAGGATGAGTTTTCCCTCCATATTACCATATCTCTAGAACCAATAATTTTCTATGCGGAATTACTGAAGTCAATCACTTACTGTCAGTACTCAACAGTTTTCTTTTGAGGTCTATCCTGTAGAGGTAGTCAAATTGGATCAATGATCTATTTTTAGGTTTCGTCGTAAACCTAATTGGTTACTTCCAGTTGCATAAATCAATAGTTAAAACCGCACTCAAAGGTAGGGCGTTTCCCATTGATATAGGAACTTTTGTACCAGAAACAATAGTATCTCCAACTATAACCCCTATGGGATGCAAAATATATCTCTTCTCACCATTCCCATAGTGTAAGCAGATAGACTTTTGTTTAATAGCACAGCTGAAGCAGTCAATATATCCATTCTATCTAGTAGATCATTATTTACCAAATCAGATACTTGTGAAATTGATGGACTCGATGTGCATGTCGGTCAAGAATAGGCCTAGCTACGGATTTTTGCTACGATGACCTGACCCACCCCAACTTTTCGTTTGAATTGTTGTCTGAGTTGATTGACTCTGCTTCGGGTACTTGGGATGAGCAGCCAATCACGTCAATTTTCAGTCCAATTGATGCAAGAAGCTTGCCATTTCAAGTTCAAGGAATGGGGAAGTGTTCCATTGAGAAATGTTTTTGACATATTTTGCCTTTCTAGGTTGGTGGGCGCTTTCACCATTCATCCATGGATGTTTTAGCGAGTGAACTAGGTTTTTATTCGAGAGCGAGCTAGGTTTTTAGTGGTATTCCTTCTCCGGCTTCTATTTCTTCCGTTAAGGGGGATTCCGGAAAAGATGGAATAGGAAGACATGCTTTCAGAACGTACATTAACTGAAAGTTGGTGAATAAGGTGTATATGCCTCTTGTCTATGGTAAGACACAACATAGTGCAGCAGCGAACATCCAGAAGGTACTTGACTTTATTAGAAAACATGCTGAAACCAACAAAGTGGAGGAATATTTTTTTTTGCATCCCGGGACAAGAAATTCCTAGCCGTTGCTAGGCTGAGCCATGTTAGCAAAGAGTGGCTTCTCCAACAATATGAGGATAAATCCCTTGCCAAAATGGTAGTGGTTCCAAACCCCTTCAGTGTACAATTGAAAAAACTAACAATACGAAAGCAACAATCATCATTTATACTAGGAATGCCTTCCTCTACCAAACGACAAAGAGTTGAAGATAACGAAGGAAAGTGGGTCGAGGGATTTCTTTCAACCCGGTGGTACCCGGAGAAAACGTTGCCGCATGCCCTATAGGGATCATCAAATTGATAGGTAGGAACATAAAATGAAACATTCTGGAGCTACAAAGATAGTTATTAAATCATTAGTGCCACATAAAAACTTCCCCCTGGAGTAGCTGTTAATACAAATAACAGAAACTCTGTTATAGCCATTTCTGTACATTCTCTATAGATAGAGGAATACATAAAATTGAACATAATAAAATGACCATTTCCTGATCAGAGGTTTGAGCTTCTATGGCACAACCTCCTGCAGATTTATTTTTACCGAAGGACAGGACTTCCAACAAACAAAGAAGTGAGTTGAAGCCTTCCTTTCGGCCAGGACATAGAGGTGGCTCTAAGAATTCCTCTATTTAGAGTAAGAAAACCGAAGGAATTCTCATACACCCAGGAGGTGAATTGGAGTCTACCGATTAAACCTTTGCTAATGGTGGAATTACCAAACCTTTGCCCATGGCCGAGAAAGAAGCCAAGTCCAATTCAATAATTACCTTTCTTTTGTCTCTATCTTTGGACTGAATACCATTATTTTGATCGTTTATGAATCTTGAGGTTGCTTCAATGCATCTGATCCCTCTCCTCAACCTTCTCCTCCTAAATCTTAGAATCCTAATGCCGCAGGAACGGGAACGAAACGAAATAAAGCATTTCTAGCGGATGAGCTTCTCTTCATTTTGTTTGTAGCTCTTTTGTTTGCCAGAATAGCTTGTTAGCAAGAAATTACCTTCTTAGGAAGCGAAGAAGAATACACCTGGTTGAGAATGCCCTCGTTGTTTGAGGTAAGTACAAAGGAGATCAGATCTGTCCCAGGAATCGAAGGATACATAAATATGAAATCAAGCATAGATTATAGGAAACAAGCAAACAAAACATGTTGGATCCCATCTTTAACTACACAGAGCAACAACCTACTATTGATTGATGATCTTACCTTCCTGAGAGTTGAGGCACAACATATGACAATGTCTACACTGGTTCAAATCCAGCTCCGCCAAAAATCTGGGGCTTCATGAATATGAACTAAATCCTTTTGTTTGTCTTCCATACAATAAAATGTTTGATCTATAGAAACAAAAGATAAAGAAAAAAGGGGAGCAATGCAAGCCCTTCTCTTTTCCTAGAAAAAAACCCAGAGAATCAAACTAGAGACAACGCAGCACGCAGTGCGGAATAGGAGCTCCCGGGCAAAACGACTCAGGAAAACAAAATAACCACACATGTGTCCAATCGCTACAAGGGACAACCAAATTGTCAGGGGTGACCCCCCTCCCCCCTCGCCCCACTTAGATTCGTCCCTACTCATATGTACTCCCTCCATCCCATATTAATTCTCGCTAGTTGGCCTCCTCCCCAAGAAAAGTCTAGGGTTCCCCTGTCTCCCGCCAGCACCGCCGTCGTCCGCTTCGTCTCTGGTGGCCTTAGGGCCATGGCGGCGTGCTGGATCTCGGCCCTTGTTGACAGGAGGGCTATTTTTTCAGTTGTTTCTTTGCGTTTTCTTAGGGTTTGTGTTCTGCTCAGGAAGACGAGACGACGGCGACTCCCTGAAGATGGAATAAGGTCCTCCCCGCCTAGCACCCGTCCCGATGGTATGTCTAGCATCATCGGTGGGCATGTGGAGGTGTGCCTCCGATGGATCTGTCCTTGGTAGATTTGCTTGGATCTGGTCGTAGTTCGTCTACGTTCATGTGTTTTCAGGTTGGATTCTTCTGATCTACGCTACTCTTTATCGGCGGCAGTTGTTGTTCTGCTGCGCTGGTACTATGGGGCCTTAGCACGACGATTTCCCAACTATCTACTACAACATGTTTTGCCCGGCTCCGGCGAGGAGGAACAATGACGGTGACACCTTCGGCTCGCTTCAGTGTTTATAGTCGTCGCTGGGTGGTCTATGAATTTGGATGTAATTTCTATTATTTTAGGTGTTCGGTGTACTGCCATGATTAAAGATGAATAGATCGAAAGTTTTCTCGGGGAAAAATTGTCGCTAGTAAGTATTCTTGGTTGGGATATAAATCTACTATTAAGCATGCAGATCCACCTGAATCTGTGTCGCAACCACCTCAGGGCATCTACAATGGTGCTATCTTAGCAGTGCCACGTAGGATAAATGATGAGGTGGAGGAGAGAGAACTCATAAGAAAAGACTTGTCTTCTCTTATTTAAGAAAAGACAAGAGATGATCTCTTAGCATAATATGTCTCACCATATTTCTAGGAATAACTAGTTATTGAAGATAAGGCTAAGAGATGACACATTGTAGACAATTTTGTTTGTTATCTTTAAATTACATGCAAGACTTAAGATAAGACTGTCTTATCAACCATTGTACATGCCCTCACACGCAAAGGCACGCGCGCCACGGCAAACCGAATCAGTGTAATTTTTAACCCAAAGCACGCACCTTATTACTGAACACACTGCCTCGTTGGATCGACCATAAAGCCTTGGTTTGTCCGGCGACGCATCTTCCGCGGCCAATTAATTTCCAGGCCTTTGATCCCTTGCTTGGCAGGCACTCGTGCCCGTACGAGGATCTACCTTGTAGCCCCAATGCTTTGCCATACATCTAATCTAACCCGATCTCATAAGCATCTTTCGTGCTGGTTACGTACCACATCCGCTAAAGGATCGATGGTCACCCTGGAGAACAACATCAATGAGATGGGTGTTTTTGTTCCTTGCTGGAGACAAGATGCATGGCACCTCCAAAAGAATCCTGCCGGCCGTATGGGCTCTCCTCTTTACCTTTGGTAGCTTTCGCTTTCGCCGGTAATCCTCTGCGCCAAGGCAAGCATATTTTGCCGGTTGCCCGCTAGCTATAAAACGCCTGGCCATGGATCCTATGGTCTCCATCAGCAGTCAGTCGCTTCACTCACTCACTGATCACCGGCCTGCAGATCGGTCGAAGCTAGTTGAAGGTCTCTCACCGAGAAATTTGAAGCAATGGCGGCGGGTCTGCAGGTGTTCGGGCAGCCGGCGTCGACTGACGTGGCCAGGGTGCTCACCTGCCTCTTCGAGAAGAACCTCGAGTTCGAGCTCGTCCGCATCGACACCTTCAAGAGGGAGCACAAGCTGCCCGAGTTCATCAAGCTAAGGGTGCGTATCATCATCCCTGCCATCTCCATCCATCCATCCATGCATCCATGGTGCACTTTCTTAATTTGGGTTTGATCATGTATAATCTCACTGTTGACGATCGTCCGTCTCGATCTGCAGGATCCTACCGGGCAGGTGACTTTCAAGCATGGTGACAAGACCCTTGTTGGTAAGAAGCAGAGTTAATTCTGATCCAAAACAGCACACCGATTGAAGAATTTAATTACAGAATGTGGTTCTTGTCTTCTCTTCTGGTGGCAGATTCAAGGGCGATATGCCGCTACCTATGCACCCAGTTCCCGGAGGACGGCAACCGCGGGATCTACGGCACGGGGTCGCTGGAGCGCGCGTCCATAGAGCAGTGGCTCCAGGCGGAGTCGCAGAGCTTCGACGCCCCGAGCTCGGAGCTGGTCTTCCACCTGGCCTTCGCGCCGCAGCTTAACATGCTCCCCGACGAGGCCCGCATCGCGGAGAACGAGAGGAAGCTGCAGCAGATGCTCGGCGTCTACGACGAGATCCTCGCCAAGAACCAGTACCTCGCCGGCGACGAGTTCACGCTCGCCGACCTCTCCCACCTGCCGGCCTCCCACTACATCGCCGGCTCCCAGAGGGGCAGGAAGCTCTTCACCTCCAAGAGGCACGTGGCCAGGTGGTACGACGCCATCTCCAGCCGCGCCTCGTGGCAGCAGGTGGTCAAGATGCAGCACGAGCACCCCGGCACCTTCGAGTGATCGGCGAGCTCGATCGCCGTCTGTCATCCATCGGCAACATGCATGAATCTTTCATCGGGCTTCATACCGTGATGTCTCCGTCAAGGTCCCTCTCGTCTACGTTCGTTCGTTCGTTGTCGTGTTGGCTAAAATAATGTGAAGCCCTAAAGCGCGCGGTGTCTCTCGTAATGTCTTCCATTTTGCAACACCATTGTCCTTCCAGGGGTTGTAATGCTCAGTTGCTTTCAGTTCAGCAAATAAATTGTTCCCAATCGAGCATTCTTGCTCGTTTGTCTTACATGTGACTTGATTTTACAGGAGACTACTTTGTAGATGAAGGCATTGATATGCATGTTCTAAGACACAAATGACAAATTTTGATGTTGCATGATGACAGTGACCCAATGAGCGCAAGAAATCTCAAATTGTGCATATAGAAACATTTTTACTTTTTTTTTTGATAAAAAAAATGCTTTTATTAACTTTAAATATAGTATCAAGCGGATATAAAACCTGATGAGTTACCCCCGATCTCTGCATAACTAACATGACACTAAAAGTCTGGGAAGAAACCAACATATGGGCAACAATAGAGTCATATAGGACCGACATATACCTATGTCGAAGAAGGTGGTAGACCGATCCAGAGATTATGCTGCCTCTCATGTTGGGTAATAACTCCGTGGCGACCTACTCCAATCGCCTACACACCGCTTTGAATAGCGGCTGTTACTCTGTTCGGTGTAGCGTAGACCACATACGAAGCGAGTGCGTATAACTGAAAATAACTTGCAAAGGAGAAGAGTTTATGCTATTAGAAATCAAATCA
The DNA here is from genome assembly GCF_003073215.2 of Triticum urartu. NCBI lineage: Eukaryota > Viridiplantae > Streptophyta > Magnoliopsida > Poales > Poaceae > Triticum > Triticum urartu. The sequence goes on from NW_024115302.1 coordinate 8,206, forward strand.
TTTCTACATAGAAAAAGCAATCATAATAAGCCATACACTTTCACCCATAACGTATTGACCCTATTTGGAATACCGTCCGGCCAATGACCAAAAATATTTACAACACTTATGGGTGGCTATAATTGGATGCTGTTTGGATGACTAATCATGTAGTATGCGCAAACTCTTCCAATGGAATATCTGGGAATACTAGTAAATCAAGGCCTCCTGTGGTTCAAAGGAAAAGTGTAGAAAACACATAGAAATAGAGTTTTTTTTCTACAGTGGCATCATTCAAACCTTTGGTTCAAAGGAATATAGCAAAGAAAAATTTGATTTTTTGTTCCTTTTGTCTTAGTTTAAGAGTTAAAAACACATGCATTTTATAATCCAAATGGACCTCCTTTCAAAAAAATTACGCACGGAAAACAAGAGTAAGATCTTTAGTAGGAGTAACATAATACCATGCTAGTTATACATTTTCATGTTGTTTGACTATGATTTGACATAATAACATGCTAATTATACCTCCTTTTAAAATTCATGTTGTTTGACTTTGATTTTCATGCTAATTATACATAATAACTAGTGTAAGATCCTTGTTGACATAATAACATGCTAATAACGCACGAAAAAAGATATTACTTTCCTAAAAATGTCACTGAAATAATGGAACATTCATGAATAAAATAGTTGAAACCTACCTAGAGAAAAATATTTTTGATTTTTTGAAACACAAATGAACTTGTTTCAAAGATTATGTTCACGTTAGTAAAGGTTTGGCGATGCAATGGTGTGTGTGTGTGTGCGTGTGTGCGTGTGTGTGTGTGCGTGTGTGTGTGTGTGTGTGAGAGAGAGAGAGAACGTGGGTGGTGTTCACAACATTCTTGAAACAGGCTTTTGCTCCGCTTTATAAATAAAGCAACTATCATGTCTGTCGTGGTTTTGTCACGGCAGATGTCCTAGAGAAAGGACTTAGTCGTGGAGCCATCGCGACGGGTTAGGTTGAAGGGGTTAAAGCGGACACAGGGACGCAAGAGAGTTTATACTAGTTCGGCCCCTTCGGTGAAGGTAAAAGCCTACGTCTAGTTGTGATGGAATTGATGGGGTTTCGATGACTAGGGAGCAAACAAGCTTTGCCTATGTCTCGAGTTGTTGTCTGTTGTCCTTGAACCGCCGCCGGGTCGTCCCCTTATATACACGGGTGACTCCCGTCGGCTTACAGAGTCCCAATACCGGCTCATAGATGTGTCGGGTTTGGTCTCTACTTATTCCTAACTTACAATACAAGTTAACTACTAAGGCCGGTTTACGGCTACAGGCCTTGAACCGACCATGGGTCTTGAGCACTCATCTGCCTTCTTGGGCTTTAACATACTTAACTACTGACGAAGCTAACCCGGCCCAGACAGGCCGGTTTACGCCCAGTAGTAATATCCCCAACATTAGGCCCCAGATTGATTTGAACGGGTTCATGTCAATCCTTTAACAAAAGCTTCATCTTCAACATCTTCTCATAAATTGGTAAACCTCCATGATATCATCTTCTCTGATTGCTGTAAACCGGAGTGACGTCACCTGTCATAACGAAGCTATCCATTATGCTTCTTTGTTTAATAGATCTGCGGAAATCGAGGCGACAGCCCCATTTCGTGGCCCCTTAATTGTCGCGCCTGACACATGTTCTTTCGCCTTATAAATAGGACCGAAGGGTCATTTCTTTTCTCCCTTCGTGCCTTCTTCGTCTTCCTCGCGTTGCCAGCCTCGGAGCTCCGCCGCCGCCGTCGACCTCTGCCTCATCTTCGGCCTTATTATACCTGAGCCATTAGTTCTACTTATGTACATATTACAACGATGTATATATTATGATTAACTGTAATAAACCGGAACCTCAGCTAAATCGGGGTATCTGTTCTTTTACATCATGTGTGGTTACACGGAGTTGTTCTAAAGCGGCTTCCGGTTTACCCCTTGAGTTCGCTTTGCTAAAAGCATCGTGTCATATCACTTGGAGGATTGGTCGTGTCCGAACCAATACCATACCTCTTGATAGGCGAGAGCCACCAGATCACTTGGGGACTTGGTCACGTCTGAACCACTCATGCCTCTTGATCGGCCTAAGGCCACAGAATCACTTGGGGGCTTGGTCGAACCCGAACCATCGCCATGCCACTTGGTCGGCATAAATGTCACGGTTTCATTTGGGAACCTGGTCGACTAGAACCATAGTTACACCTAACGGGAGCTTGGTCGTGTTCGGCCATGGTAACGCCATTTAATCAGCTCAAATAAACCTTTTTGCAAACTGTTTTCGCATTGCTTTTGCTTCGCACTTTTCTTTGCAAGATACTTTTTTCTTTTTTATTGCGTTCTTTTTAAACCGACAAAGTTTTTCAACCAATCCATTGACGGAACACAGTTCACGTCAATCCGGAGACTATTTGTCCGGTTTGATCCTTGTTGTTAACATCATCTTATGGAGTAACACGGTGTTTATTATAACCCGGCACGGTTTACATGGTAAACCAGCGTCATGTACATATACAGGAGCTGTTATCTCCTCCAACAGTGTGGGTTTGCAAAACTCCGCTTCAAGGTTGGCCAAGCCAACTTCACACTCAACGATGACAGGTATTATGTATCTCAAAATTTTGGTTATATACTTAAAAAAAATTTGGATGTTTTGACTTCATATATGCAGACATCATATTCCTGGGGCATCGGCACAAACATGCCAAAAAACATAAAAGAAAAAGGGGGGAAAGACCAACAAGTGTCCGGAAGCTCAGGAGCTCTGTGACGAGTCAATTCAGCGCACGGTATCAGTCATGCCGTCCATCATGCGGCCCAGCCAATCATGATTCCTTTGTCTAGATAATGAGTGCCAGTGGTGCAATAATGCAAGGAATTTGAAGATAGAGTCAGAGGGGCGGCTAATAAAATAACATGTTCAATAACCATCTTGTTGCGCGTCGTCGGCAGGGTCCATGCTAAAACGACGAATGCAAGCCAGAAGAGGTGTCTCCTTGTCCCGGTCTAGTTGGCCCAGGTTTGAAGTAACCCGACCATGTCTGGGGATGTCAGTCGGGTCCGGAGCCTCACGGAGAAAGCACCAAAGAAACCGTGCCGCCAAGTGTCCACAACATACATATGCTGTCAAATAACAAAAAAAAAAGAAGATTCAAATATAACTCAAATGTATGGGGATGTATAGCCACTCCGCTAGGTAGTGGATCCGTTAGAAATGAGTTTCCCGCAGATGACTATTCCCGAAGGTTTTAGAGCATTTTTTTTGAGTCCTTGTATGAATTAGGTTTTTTTATTAGTAAAAATAGGCAATACATCTCTTTCCACAGTGTATGAGCAGGGACGCTATAAGTTTTATTGGCAGTCCTTTTTCTTTTCTTTTCCTCTTAATGAATATTGGTACTGGTCCTTTGCTTTTGTCTCTTGCTTGCTTAACGGGGTTTTGTATGTGTCATGTCACGAGATTCTGATCTTACATGCACGTGGTACGGTGATATTTTCATCTGCTCATAGTCGAGAGTGGTGTTCTGGCTTATAGGTGTAGATAAAATGTGTATTTAGACAACGGGTGCATCTACGCCTATGAGCCAAAGTAAATTTCACAACAAAAACAGGCCTCTGTTTTCTCTGCTTTTACATTTTATCTCTTATGATATATCTCAAGATCTTGCTCAATGCCCACACTCATTTTGCTTGCGGGTATAATCATGCATCCATGCTGCCGTGCCATGGCGGTGCCACACACACCAGACAATCTTGTGACACAGATAACTCTCCCCTTTCCCTTTGGCGCCCACCCACCCGACCCCCTTTGCTCTTTACCTCTTTTTTCACTTTGATTTTCCAGGCTTTATTTAGGTTTACCCTTGGACAAGCAAAGCATTTTGTTCCCTTGGCTTTGGCAACTATATAAGGACACTACATCAAATCAGCAATGCAAACCAGGCATCGCTCATACATTTGCGGCTTTCCAATTTGGTCTCAAGCTTTCGCTTCACATTCCGGTCCGGTTGAGTGCGGTGCAGCTGCAATGGCGAGCGTGAAGGTGTTCGGGTCGCCGATGTCGGCGGAGGTGGCGCGCGTTCTCATGTGCCTGTTCGAGAAGGACGTGGAGTTCCAGCTGATCCGCGTCGACGCCTACCGCGGCCCCAAGCGCATGCCCCAGTACCTCAAGCTCCAGCCCCTCGGCGAGGCGCTCACCTTCGAGGACGGCAGCCTCACCCTCTCCGGTAAGCTCTAATAAGCTCTAAGCGGCGGCCGGCAATGGTGGTAGGTGCATGGTTCATTCACCATGGTTTCTGATGATGGTAACCATCTGTGCTGCATGCAGAGTCGAGGGGCATCCTGCGGCACATCTCGCACAAGTACGCCATGCAGGGCAACCCGGACCTGATCGGCACGGGGGCGCTGGAGCGCGCGTCCATCGAGCAGTGGCTGCAGACCGAGGCGCAGAGCTTCGACGAGCCCAGCGCCCAGATGGTCTACAGCCTCGCCTTCCTGCCGCCCGCCATGCCGCAGAAGCTCAACAACGGCGACGGCGATGGCAGTAATGGCACCGGGGCCGTGGTGAACGCGTCGGCGAAGCGCGTGACGGCGGCGGGGGCGGCCAAGGAGGAGGAGATGCGGAAGCTGTTCGAGAAGAGCCAGAGGGAGCTGGAGAAGCTGCTGGACATATACGAGCAGCGCCTGGAGGAGGCGGAGTACCTGGCCGGCGACAAGTTCACCATCGCCGACCTGTCGACCCTGCC
>NW_024115303.1:0-6518 GCF_003073215.2 Triticum urartu
GATACCTCTCCGACAATCGGAGTGACAAATCCTAATCTCGAAATACGCCAACCCAACATGTACCTTTGGAGACACCTGTAGTACTCCTTCAAGCGCCTGCACCATACAGTAGAGGCAGTCGACTGTCTGCGCCTCGAGCCCAGTGGCGATTGATCAGGGTTGTACGTGGCCTTACGTCGCTGGAAGGATCACAACAGAGGTGTCACCGGCCAAGGCTGCCATGCGTACTAGGACACCATCCAGTACATCGTGTAGTTTAGTTTAAATTTCGTCAGGTTTAGTTGAACTTCATTAAATTTCGTCCTTTTGGTTATAAAATATTTAGAAATTCAATTAATATCGTTCATTTTGCGTGAATTCCGCTCTTGTCTGTCCTTCTCCATTTGAAATGAGGCCGACAATTATGCATGCGGTTGGATGACCGGTTCCCGTATCGGTGTTCAAGAACGGACATGAAGCATCCGCAAACATTCGGAGAGTACAATTCGGAGACACTCTTTGGCCTGCAGAGAACCTTGTACTGCATATTGTATTCCACAACCTTATGTTGTACTCACTCCATTCACAAATATAAGATGTTTTGATTATTTCAATATGAACCATATATAGACTAAAATGAATAAATAAACACACTAAAGTGTGTCTATATACTTCCTTCGTTTTTTTAATCTGCATATAAGATTTGGTCAAAGTCAAACTTTATAAAGAAGTTTGACCAGTTTTATAGAAAAAAATATCAACATCTACAATACTAAAGCTATATAGTGTGAAAGTTAATTTCATGATGCATGTAACAATATTGATTTTATATCGTGAATCTTGATATATTTTTTTATAAACTTAGTCAAAGTTAACAAAGTTTGACTTTGACCAAATCTTATATGCAAAGTAAAAAGAAACGGATGGAGTATTTTCGATTAAAGAGAAATTAGAACATCTTATACTTCCTCGGTCCTGAACATTTTATCTTGGATTTTTCCACATATGGATATATCTAGACACGTTTTAGTGTCTGTATCTAAAAAAACTAAGACAAGTAATTTAGGACCGAGCTAATATTTGTGAACGGAGGAAGTACTACTGTACACACCACGTTTTAACGGACCATCTGAGCTGTGTGAATATTTATCCAGAATTGCTGACGCTGAGAGCGATGGAACCAAAAGCTAGCGATGAACAGCCAGCAGTAGAATCGCATCTTTCACTGTCCGAGTTCACCCCGCTTGTGTGAGCTTCCTTCCACAAGCGCGTCATCCCCATGCCATCTAATCTACACACGCCTATAAAGAAACCTTTTTTAGACGAAGCCCTAGTCTGAGTCTCACACGGTTCCACCCACCGCCTCCCCAATCATCCCCCCGATTTCCTCCTCGTGTGCCCAATCTGCAGCTGCTGCCGCTGCTCCTTCCACAGCTTCGGTGGGACTCGTCGGATTGGGCTCCTTTTTCCATTTCAGGTAGTACATCCTTCTTGCTCGAATCTACTGTTTGATCTGCTTGCACATCTCCCGCTCCGGCGCAGAATCGATGGGCTCTTCCCGGATTCGGGAAGCCTGCAAAAAATTGGATTTTCTAGGGGCAATCTCAGCCTACTCGCCCCAATTTCTGCTTGTCCGATTGGCTCCGGTATTAATTCCTAGGCCAAGATTTCAGTTTGCTGTCGTAGTCGAGTCTCAGATCCCCATATCCATTTATGTTCTCAGTGGTTAATTACTAGTATTACGATGTCGTCTAAATTTGAAGCAGATCTGAAGTCAGCCGCTCCAGTTTTCCTGGAGGCCATAATCCTTTATTTAATGGTCAACTTGTTCAGAGTAGAGTTGAATCCTTAGGTTCGCTGGGCTTCGACCTGTGGTATCCTCTGGTTGTTTGACTCTTGAGAATTACTTCCTCACACTTGATTCGTTCTTCAGTGATTCAGACTGGTTCCAACTTGACGATTTGATTTGCTTGGGTACCTACCGTGTCAAAGTTAAATTTTATTTGGCCAGTCTATGTTTAAATGGTTGCCTTCTTCTTTCAGAGGATTGATTGGGTTTCAGTTCATTATATCAATCGACACATGGATCAGTTCTGCTCTATCCTTTTATTATTTGTATGTAAGGTGAATTGGTTGGTCACAATAACTTGCTTCAGCTGCTTGCTAAAGATGGCTTTTCTAGCTTGTTATACACAGTAATTGGTTCCAGCAATAATCATTTCGACATGATTTCTGCTACGGGACCTTATGAGTTATAACTGATCCGTAGTTCCTCTCATGCTAGGAACAGCTAATTGTTTACGGTACACGACGATGGCATACTCCATATTTGCTGTCTGTTGGTAATGTCGAGCCTCAGGAATTTCTTGTGTCTCCTATAATTAGATGTCCATTTCACCTGCAGAGCATATGTGTTTTAAGCAATTGCTCATATGAAGATCATGACAGCATTGACATGTTCACATCAATTTTAAAATTGGAGACACTCCTCACATTGTGGATGTCATAGAAAAACTGCTTTTGTTGTTAAAAGGCGGAGTTTGACAGTTTGTGTTCCTTTCCATTCTCTAGTGACTAATATTAAACAAAGCTGCTGTAAAGAATATTCTGTTATGTTGTTTTACTGGTGTTACTTTGGAGTTGCCCAAACAGTATCACAGGATTGCTTCTACAGTTCCTACTTGGTGCTAAATCATTTTGTATGCTGACTGCAGGCAATTAGACTCGCAGAGATGGACACTACTGCTGGCTAATAGTAAAACGATTATATGGCCAAAGGTATATATATATCTTACGCCTGTTTGTTCCTAGCAACTTTGACTGTAAATTTAGCTGATATTTTAATATTTATGTTCTGTGGATATAGATATTAAGGCAATGCGCAAGGGAGGAAACGGTTTCTACTTTATCAATAAGGAGACAAGTGCTGATTCAATCAGGGAAAACAATTCCAAAAATTCTCATCGGATGGCTGATACAGCAAGAATAACTAAAACAGAGACATCAAAGTTGAAGAACATCATTTCAGCATCATTCAAACCCTTGTCTCTTACCATTCCCATAGGAGACGGATTCCATGAATCGTTCCATTCGAGCCATTGCTATTTATAGTATCTACTAAGGTTCATAAATAAGCCAAAGGTTTTCAGTACTATTGGCTAAGAAGGGGAGGCAAACATTGAGCTGCTTGCTGCCACATTTTGCAATGGTTACAATCGTTGGTACACGGGAACAGTTTGTTCAACCACAGACATTCCTGCGTGCTACAATGCAGCTCAAGTCCCCAACAAGGCCAAAACTTTCCTTCTGCTTTACGCCACAAGGGGATTGTGATCAATACTGTGCTTTAATCCCTGGCTTGCCAGAAGACCTGGCAAAGATATGTCTTGCCCTTGTTCCTCGAACTCATTTCCCTGTCATGGGTGGAGTTTCCAAGAGGTGGATGTCATTCCTAGAGAGCAAAGAATTAATTGCTGTAAGGAAAGAGGTTCAGAAGCTTGACGAGTGTGTGTATGTCTTGACCGCTGATGCTCAAGCAAAGGGTTCTCATTGGGAGGTTTTGGGATGTCAGGGGCAAAAGAACACCCCTCTACCGCTTATGCCTGGACCAACCAAAGCTGGGTTTGGTGTGGTTGTCCTTGACGGGAAGCTCATCGTCATTGCTGGCTATGCTGCTGACCATGGCAAGGAATGTGTTTCTGATGAGGTTTACCAGTATGATTGTTTCCTCAACAGGTATGTTTCTTGTGGATTCTCATGCATCAGAAAAATAAAGTACATCTTATTAGTCTGACAAACTTTAAAGCTTGACCTTGTGTTTTCAAATAATGTGAATGAATTAACAATAGTAACTTGGTGATATGTACAGTGTTCAAATGCAGAACAATACTCAAGTCCTCAACATTTTATCGAATGTTGGACCAACTCATTTATCCTCTGATTCCGCAGGTGGACCGCCCTTTCTAAGATGAATGTCGCTCGTTGCGACTTCGCGTGTGCAGAGGTCAACGGTGTGATATATGTTGCTGGTGGATTTGGTCCCAGTGGTGATAGTTTATCAAGTGTCGAAGTTTATGACCCAGAACAAAATAAATGGACGTTGATCGGGGGCCTTCGCAGGCCGAGATGGGGTTGCTTTGGGTGTAGCTTTGAAGGCAAGATGTACGTCATGGGTGGCCGTTCGAGCTTCACAATTGGTAACTCCCGTTACATTGACGTGTATGATACAAATAGCCATGCCTGGGGTGAGTTTAGGAATGGCTGTGTAATGGTCACGGCTCATGCTGTTCTTGGTGAGAAGCTCTTCTGCATCGAGTGGAAGAACCAGAGGTCTCTGGCGATTTTCGACCCAGCAGACAATTCCTGGAAGAAGGTTCCAGTGCCGCTTACTGGTAGTTCCAGCACGCGGTTCTCTCTCGGGACACATGATGGGAAGCTGCTGCTCCTCTCACTGGAGGAAGAACCTGGGTATCAGACGCTGATGTATGATCCTGCCGCGCCAACAGGCTCTGAATGGTGCACGTCAAAGCTCAGGCCGTCGGGACGATGCTTATGCAGCGTGACCATCAAAGCCTGATGCTCTAGCTCGGGGGTTGCTGAAGGATGATACCTAAGTTTATTCCTGCCTCATCTTCCACATTTAAGACCAGGCTTTGTTTGGTTTATCGTTTGCTCCTACTTGCTGGGGTTTATATCCGCTTGTTGCTCCACCCAATAATAGAATGTTCATGCTTCAGTTCATTCGGTTGCTTGCTGACAGCGGGCCTTGCCATAATGTACTCTGTTCTCAGTTGTATTGAAATACTATCTGATTATAATTTTTTAGACTTTGAAATAGGAGGGGCTCCTACTATGCTATATTAAATTTTAATAGAATGAGTGTGGGATATGTATCCTCACATTGGTTCAGAGATTTGCCAACAAAGCAGGAACTAGAGGTAGTTGAGAAAAGAAGTGATGAAATCACTGAGATCAGAGGATACTCTATATTTTAGCAAGTGAGATCAGCCTTTGTTATTTCTAACCATGCTCTACTGGAAGGATTTATGTGGTTGAAAATGTAATTGATTTTCCCCTCTCCTTCCAAATGTTCCAAGCAGTAACAGTGAAGATCTCAAAAAACTGTTTTCCAGAATGGTTTTGTTTAGCCCTTTACACTGCCTCATTCCTGGAGCATCAAGAGGTATCACTGGATTCCCATTCTGGCCCAACAGTTTTTACTGAAAGTGCAGTTGAATATCAAATGCTCAAAAAGTAGAGCATGGCTATTGCCAATCTGATAGGACATATCTGAACTCACTACTCATTGCCAATCTGATAGTGTCTTCTTTTGAGCATATTCCCAGTGTTCAGCCTGTCAAAAAGTAATAGACCTTGAGCTTCATTTGTAACTTGGATTTCCAAATCCATTTGAACGGCTCCTGGCAAGTGATTTCTCTGTGACAGTACATATAGATTTTTTTTATATTTTTTGCCGAATAGCCCGATCCCCATGGAAATGACCAAGGTGTCCAAATCACTTAACTCCATGCTGGAAGGTTTGCTAATCATGAGGCTTACATATTCAGCGTGAGCTTGAGGAGATGGTGGCAAATTGAAGAGAAGGCTTGGGTCATCTAAGGAATAAAAGCTCTGGACCCAAATATCTTCAGATTTGGTGTAGGAGTATAGGCATGCGTACTGTTCAGAAATTCAGAACGAACCACAAGGTTTTTCAGCATGTGGTATGAGCCCAACGTGTATGATTCCCAAAGCAAGTTAACCCACTGAATGTTTGCATGGTTGAAAAATTTATCAAGGAATTTTAGAACCAATGCTTGATTATGTACCATGATGTTGATTACCACAAGGCCTCCATTCCCTTAGGACAGCAAACTCTCTTCTGGGCAACAAGCAGTTGACAAGGAGTATTTTTTAGTAATGCAATTCACTTTTTTTTGTACACTGGTCTTGGTCTATTTTGGAGATTTGAAGTTGACGGTTATAAAAGAAAAGGGCTTGGATTTTTGGAGTTTTGTTGTATACATTTTTCTTGTTTGGAGTTTTGTTGTAGATCGTGCCAACACTTCTTTCTTCATTGTCATCAATATGACAGAAACAACACTTCTAAAAAGAAAAGCTATTTAATTGTCTCATCAATGACAGAAACAACACTTCTTGCTTCCTTGTCAACTTCATCGAGTAAGGTTGTCTTTTGCCAGGACCACACATCGGCAAAGATACCACATGAAATTTTAACTTAGTTGCATCGTCTACTTCAATTTTTGTTGTTATATCCACTGAAATCATAGAGCGTGAGCACTCAATGCCTGTAGTCTACATAAAAAACCCACTCAGCCACTCTATATTAGATTCCAGTGGTATTCATCTTGTCTTGCATCCGGTGATCAAATCCAAGCGGTCCCAAAGGTCCCACCTGGGTTGCGTGAGAAATTCAAGGTGTGTTTGATTTGAGCCCAAGGTTGCACCACCAAAAATTTGGGTAGCCAAAATTTGGATCAAGGTTTTATGTACTCCAAGAGTTAGCCAATTTTCCCTAC
>NW_024115304.1:0-11455 GCF_003073215.2 Triticum urartu
TGATGAGGGCTCTAGGAGGCGGGTGGAGGACCGTGGCCGTGAGGAGCGCCGGGCAAGCCCCGAGAGGAAGGAGCCGACGCCACCGCTGCCACCCCCGCCGCCGCTGCCGGAGATGATCCCTGGCCGCACGGGAGGGATCTACATCCCGCCTTTCCGCATGGCGCAGATGCTGCGGGATGTGGAGGACAAGGCGAGCCCCGAGTACCAGAGGCTCACGTGGGATGCTCTCAAGAAGAGCATCAATGGGCTGGTCAACAAGGTGAATGCCACCAATATCAAGAATCTTGTGCCGGAGCTGTTGGCCGAGAACCTGGTTCGCGGGCGGGGCCTCTTCTGCCAGTCTTGCATAAAGTCGCAGATGGCTTCACCTGGGTTTACAGATGTGTTTGCCGCGCTGGTTGCGGTTGTCAATACCAAGTTCCCTGAGATTGGTCGGCTGCTGCTTGTCCGTGTCATGCTTCAGCTCAAGAGGGCCTATAAGAGAAATGACAAGGTGAGTTACTCGGTCGTTCTTTTAGCTTGTCATGTAAGAATTGATACTTACTGGCTACTTGGTACTCATTTTCAAATTATGTTGATATACTATGTTAGTAATTTATGCTTGTTTATCTACACCCAAACCCCAATCAAGGTTTCTGCCATTTTTGTAGCCTAACCATTTATCAGATGAGCTATCCTGATGACTCTTAGTAGTCTTTTTTTTGCGGGATATGATTCTTAGTAGTCTGTAAAAAGAACAATGTTGGTTACAGCAGGTTAAGTAAAAAGAACAATGTAGTTGTATGTATGAACCTAAGATATAATCTGTATCCATAATTACAGATGGTAAACTTGTGCTCTGCATTCAGGATCATTATATGTTTGATGATGAGATTTATGAATCCGAATGTATGCCTTTGATGCATGAAGGCAATCTTTTACTTGATATTTAGGATTGAACTCTCAAAGTATAAGATCAAACATTGTTTGTTGTTTAGAGTTGGGGCTTATGATTCTGCTGATATTATCTGGTGAAGAATATAAGATCAAACATTGTTTGTTGTATAGTGTTGAGCTATGTTTTTAAAGCGTCCCTAAGGCGACGCCTAGGCGTCGAAGCGCTCCCCCTCCGCTTTGGAAAATCGACCGCTTTGGGCGCCTAGGCGTCCAAAGCGCCCGCCTAGGCGTCGCCTAGGCGCCAAAGCGCCCCCCCTCCCTAAGGCGGTAAGGCGTCGCCTTAAAAACATAGGTGTTGAGGCTTATGATTCTGCTGATATTATCTGGTGAAGAATTACCCATGCACTTAATTGCTTTTATTTTTTCTGCATAAAATGCTTACTGCAGCTCTTGTTGATTGCAGCCCCAATTGCTTGCGGCAACCAAGTTCATAGCACACTTGGTTAATCAGGTGGTTGTGCACGAGCTTGTGGCTCTGGAGCTTCTTACTGTACTTCTTGATAATCCAAGTGATGATAGTGTTGAGGTGCGTAGCTCAGTTCCATGAGTATTCGGTATTCCTTTTTATGTACTCTCTTATTGTAAGGAAGTATCTGAAGTATGTACGTCATATCTCTCATCTGGCAGGTGGCAGTGGGGTTTGTGAAAGAATGTGGAGCAATATTGCAGGACTTGACTCCTCAGGGGCTTCATGGTGAGCTGTTGAAATTAACGTTTAGTGTAAATGCAGCTTTAGGAACGCTGTTCTGGATTTGGTTGTTCTGGAAATATATTTGTTGACTATATTTGCCTGTCACCTAAATATATATTTGTGTTCTTGACTTTGTGCATGCTGGAAAACATAAGTTAGAAACATAATCCGCTGACTATAATGTTTGACACAAAAATTTGGCACTTAGAATTCGTTACAATGACACATGGGCTCTGCAGATATATCACTTTCATGGTAAATTAAAATTGGGCACTTAATTGTTTCTGACGCACTTGCACTGGAGGTGCACACCTACATTTTGGCCAAACATGTTGAAATCTAGCTGAAAATTATTATTTCTGAATGGGTGGACTATCGAGTCTTAAGTTGCATGGCTAGAAGTTTATGATGAGTGTTAAAGGGGTCTGACTTGTGAATTGTATGAATCTACCACTAAATTTACAGCTATTGTTAGTTGTAGAGGCATGCCTCACTTTCCCCTTCTGCATTCGTTGTTTTCCTTAGATGGCTGACTCTTGAATGATTTCTTAAGATCCGACAAGCATCATTTTTTTTTCAGGTCAACTCTACGTCCTTAAGCTTGTGAAATTTCAAAATTTAAACTTTCAAACTAACTAAGCTGCATCTTGAGGGCATACTTCGAAAAATGACCTTAATGCTTTTAACATTAACAGAACCAAGAGTTTACATCTTCTGAACTAAATCGTCTGTCCATATTTGTTGTTAATTGTAACTGTTTTGGTTTAAAAACAATTTTTGGTCATATAATATTTTTTTGTTCTCCTTGTTGATTTTCGTCAAGTCTTTCCACAGTCTCGTTGTGTTTAATTCTCAATGCATTTACATATTACTTGATCTATGCAGCTATGTTTGAACGATTCCGAGGCATTCTTCATGAAGGTGAAATAGACAAGAGAGTACAGTTTCTCATTGAAGGCCTTTTTGCTATTAGAAAGGCCAAATTTCAGGTAAATGCATAGTTGTCCTAATTGGTGCCTTTTTTGCTGCACTTGCACAATAAATTCTGATTATATTATTTTTTTGCCTATGTAAAGGGATTCCCAGCCATCCGGCCAGAACTGGATCTTGTGGAGCAGGAGGACCAATTTACTCATGATATGTCCCTTGAAACTGAACTAGACCCTGAGACTAATCTAAGTAAGGTTTTGTTTCAATAATAGGCATTGTTTTCTGTTATTTACATCACATGAGTGGATAAATTTGTACTTTTGTGTGGTATAGCCCTGACCTTTTCAACCTACAGATGTTTTCAGAGTAAACCCGAACTTTGCTGAAGATGAGAAGGCCTACGAGAACCTAAAGAAAAGCATCCTGGGAGAAGATGATGAAGAGGAAGAAGGGTCTGATGATGCTTCTGATGGCGAGGATGAAGAAGAATCAGATGATGAAGAAGACGAAGAGCAGATGGAGATAAGAGATAAAACTGAGACCAATCTTATCAACCTTCGAAGAACCATATATTTGACAATCATGTCCAGTGTTGATTTTGAAGAAGCTGGTCACAAGCTTCTAAAAATTAAACTTGAACCCGGGCAAGAGGTAAGCACTGTATATTCCTGATTTGGTATTTGATGTTGATTGCAGTTTTGTTTGTTGAAGTTGCTTCCTATTTGCGTTTTGTGTGTATTGTCTTACATTTTTTCTGTACAAAGTTTTTTTTGGAGTTGATTTCATGCATCTGTACTTGAATCTCTGCTGATACGAGCTTTTGCAGCTGTGTCAAATAATGCATTTTTTTTCCGTTGCACTAATTTATTTTAACTGATTACCCAATATATGGCCAGACTTTGTTTTGCCGTCTTGTGTGTTCTATTGATAGTTTGATGCTAAATCCACAGAAGATGCCATTGGCCTTAAAGCTAAACTCATTTGTTTCATCATTTGACAGATGGAGCTGAACATCATGCTTCTCGAGTGTTGCAGTCAAGAGAGGACATACCTTCGGTACTATGGTTTATTAGGGCAGCGGTTTTGCATGATTAATAAAGTTTTTCAAGAAAACTTTGAAAAATGTTTCGTGCAACAGTATTCGATGATTCATCGTCTCGAAACAAACAAGTTGAGGAATGTCGCCAAGTTCTTCGCGCATTTGTTGGGTACTGATGCTCTCCCTTGGCATGTCTTGGCCTATATCCGGTTGACAGAGGAAGACACCACATCTTCCTCCCGGATTTTTATAAAGATTCTCTTCCAGGTATGTTGTAAATAAACGTGCTACTTCCCTGTTATATGTCACTTTACCCTTTCACCATAGCAGTTTCTCCACATGCAGGAATTGTCAGAGCATCTTGGTATACGATTGCTCAACGAGAGGCTAAATGATCCAAACATGCAAGAATCCTTTGAGTCGGTCTTCCCAAGAGACCATCCAAAGAACACCAGATTCTCCATAAATTTCTTCACCTCCATCGGTCTGGGAGGCATCACGGAGAGCCTGCGAGAGTACCTGAAGAACATGCCCCGCATGATAATGCAGCAACAAAAGCCTCCCTCCCCGTCTGAGTCGGAATCAAGCGGAGAAAGCTCTGATTCAGGGTCCAGTTCTGAGTCTGAATCAAGTTCTGATGAGAGCGAGAAAAAGCGAAGGAAGAGAAGGAAGAAGTAGAGAGGGAGAGGAATCAGGTGGAGAAAGCTTTACTCGATGCAACACATCATCAGTTGTGTTTGGATCAGCTGCCTAGTTGGACTCTGTTGCTTGTGCATGTGTCAATCAGAATTTAGCTGTTGGTGCTTGTTGAATCCAGGACTTATCAATCAGAATATAGCTGTTGGTGCTTGTTGAATCCAGGACTTCACTATCGAAGCAACGAGGCCACACCACCCGGAAGAAGTTCCGTTTTTCTTGGTAAATTTTAGACAGCACAGGTTTTGTATCCCCTTCCGAGTTTTGTATCTGCTCAAGAATTTGTTACCTTACCGGTCTGTATGTTGGTTTGCTACAGCATTGGTATTTTTTTTTCCAGCAACGCCACTTAACTCCACAATACTTCTTTGTGCCTAAGGATAATAATATGAACGATGATTGTACGCTCAGTCTTATCAAAGGCCTTCTCAATCTTATCATACTTCTGTATATGCTTCGCTTAGTTGTGCGGTGGCTTCAAAGTGGATGAACCACCGCCACCAGTCAAGATCTTTTAGGGCTTGTTCGGTTGAGGTGGATTTGAAGGGGATTGAGGGGGAATTAATCCCCTGCAAGCCAAAATCCCTGCAAATCCCCTCAAATCCACCTGGGGTTGGGATTAACCGAACAAAGCCTTACCGGGTTAGGGATATGTATGAGGATCATCCAATACTAGAACAACCTCCACCACTTGTTCTATCACAAGCCTTCAAAAATTTAACGCGTCCAATAACTTGCTCACTAAAATGCTCGTATCAACGAAAGACCAGGACCGAACACTAACTTCAAAGAGCTCAAGTATCTAAGCACACAAGCCCAGTGTCCAAATTATGAACCAAAATGATAAGTGCCACATGTGGCACGAAGCACTCCGGCCCTGCTGTTTTTTATAACTCTAAAGTTGCCATCTAAAAGAAAAAAAAAGTTACGATTATTGACAATTGAAGTTGTCATCCTCAAGTCACTAAGCTTGCCGTAAAAAATGTTCGGAGTTGCAATGTGTTTGTGGCCAAGTATGATTTTTTTAATGATTTGTACGATTACAAAATATGGTATCGTTTCTTTTACAATTTGGGGATAGGAAACACTCTCCAAATCAACTAAAATTCAGAAGCCATGTTCGGGTATGATGTGTTTGGTAGGCTGGGCTGCACGCATTTCTTGGCCCACATGTTTTTCGCCTGCATGTGTCGGGAAGTGCGGGAGACGATGCGATGTCTCATAAATCCTCCCTTCTCTTCAATCACCGCCCATTCGCATCCACACCACACACTCACTCTCCCTCCCCCCCCTCTCTCTCTCACCGCCCCTTCGTGCTCTCTGGTCGCCGACCCCTAGCCGCGTGTCGCCCTCCATCCTCGTTGGCAACAACGCCATCCAAGACCGGTGGATGGTCGACCTCAACCGGCCCGGCATTGACATGATGTCGGCAATCCGGGCATCGTCCCCCATCTGCACCAAGCCGCAGTCAGCGGCCATTGACCCACCGTGCGTTGTCATGCCAGTCAATCCGGCTTCGACTTCGGAGGTAATCATTTGGGGTGTGTCGGCGCAAGGAAGCAAGTTGGCTGCGACGGCGACTGGAGTATCCTAACTCCAGGCCAGACCGAGGGGAGACCGACGTCCTCTTTCTCCACCGCGCACATCACGATGAGCACCGCTGAAGTGGCGAGGGCCCTCGAATCAGCGTTGGTCAGACCCCTGTTCTCGCCGGCGTCCGCTTCTCCGGAACAACTCATGTAAAGAATTTGTTTCACATGCTCGTTAGTAGTTAGTTTTTGCCTAGTTTCGAATCAGTTGGATTCACTTGCACTTGACTCGATTTGATTGGATTCAAATCCAATTGATTGTCAGTGAATCACAACAATGCTAGATTGGTAGTTCGGGTGTTCTTGCTACCGCTTAAGGTGTTCATGCTACTGCCCCACACTGACTAGGTTGTTCTTCCTATCACGAGAATACTAGATTGGTAGTTAGGGTGTTCCTGGTAGAATCACGATGCTGGTTAGGGTGTTCTTGCTATGATTGCCATGCCGGTTAGGGTGTTCTTGCTATGATCACGATGCTGGTTAGGGTGTTGTTGTAATCAAAATGGTTTCTAGGTTGTTGGTAGAGTCACAATGCTAGTTAGGGTGTGTGCATGAACATATAGTCTGTATGCATGATCATATAGTAGGTGCTACGTTTTTGCATGATCATGGTAGGACAATGCATCTGCATGCTATTGATAGTAGTAGGACAAATGTGAATGCATTTTAGGTAGTTTTGACCATGTCAATGTCCAAGTGCAACCGCCATGATCAGTGGCAATTGCAATTGGACAATGCTATGATAAGATCATATCACTATCCAATTGCAGTTGCATAGCATTGCCCATTTGCAACTGCCAATGATCAGTGCAATTGAGCACTGATCATAGCAATGCCCAACATGTGCACGCATGTTGGGAAGTTGCTATGATCATGTTCCACCGAACTGCATGATCATAGTATGATGCGATGTGTACTTACTCACGTCCACTGAGCTGACAAGGTCATGAAGACGGAGTGGGACACCGCTGGTAGAGGGGTGCAGGTGTTGCACCGAGGATGCCGATGACATCATCCCGGCCAACCGGTGGCTCAAGAGGGTGGACATGCCGCGAAGGCTCGCCACGATGAGCCAACCGCTGGGCATTAGTCGCAGGCCTAGGATTGGCCATGAGGAGGGGGAATGAGAGCCATTGAGGTTCTATGTGCCCATCAAGGACGTGGACGACATTGCCATGCTTGTCATCCCGAAGCCTCCTCGCATCGTCAGGCTGTCTGCTAACAAGTGGTGCGAGTTCTAGGCCAGGTCTAGATTTTCCACGGGCATATGGTGCTGAGGAGGGGTTAGGACTACTTTTGCCAGAGGCACAAGATTGTCCCCGACGACTTGCTTGTCCTAAGGCTATCCGGTCTGGGCTTCAAGGTGCAAATCTACAGCGCGTCCACCTCCACCATGTGCAAAGTCAGGTGCCAGAAGCACTACTGTCAGGGCGACATTCGCCGTGCTTTCTAGTTAGCTCTCTTAAACTTGTTGTCAGTTTGGGCATGTTTGTTCTGAACTTGTCATGAATTTGTTGCCAAACATGTATGTTTTGCCTAGGGATCAGCACCCTAGGGTTGTGCAGGGACATGGGTTTTTCCTGTTGTCTTACACTTATGTCTTAGATCTTATGATGCACTGTTTAATAATGTCTAGTGACTATGAGTAGTGTTAATTGTGTTGTGTTGTTCATATGTGATGTCTGCTATGAAGTATACTGCATTTTGGTGGTAAAGGCTGCCACATTCGAAAGGGATGAGCAGAACAACTACGCGCACAACCAAACAATTGTTGTTTGCATGTGCTCACCCCTGAAGCACAAATGCACGGCATCAAACAGGATGCGTAATCTGGCCACTGATGCAATGCAGACTACCAAACAACATGGTTTTTAGTCTGCATTTGTTACACCCACGATGCGGTTATATCTCCCACGTGTCGGAGCACGACTTAGAGGCATAACAGCATGGTAGGCATGTCGCAAGAGGGGTAATCTTTACACATCCCATGTACTGAATAAGAAAGGGATAACGAGTTGACTTACAATCGCCACTTCACAAAAATACATAAATATATCATACATCATCCAGAATACAATCAAGGTTCGACTACGGAACCAACATAAATAAAGACGACCCCAAATGCTAGATCTCCGATCGCCCCAACTGGGCTCCTCTACTGATCATCCGGAAAGGAAACATAGTAACGGCCCGAATCCTCATCGAACTCCTACTTGAGTTCGGTAGCGTCCCCTGCACTGGCATCATCGGCACCTGCATCTGTTTTTGGAAGTATCTGTGAGTCACGGGGACTCAGCAATGTCACACCCTCGCGATCAAGACTATTTAAGCTTAAAGGTAGGAAAGGGGTAGTGAGGTGGAGCTGTAGCAAGCACTGGCATGTATGGTGGCTAACTTACGCAAAAGAGAGCGAGAAGAGAAGCAAAGCACGGTCGAGAAGCTAATAGTGATCAATAAGTGATCCTGAAGCTACTTACGTTCAAGCATAACACGAGAATGTGTTCTCTTCCCGGACTCCGCTGAAAAGAGACCATCACGGTTATACACGCGGTTGATTCATTTTAATTTAAGTTATGTGACAGATTTTCTACAACCGGATATTAACAAATTCCCATCTGCCCATAACCGCGGGCACGTCTTTCGAAAGTTCAAACCCTGCAGGGGTGTCCCAACTTAGCCCATCACAAGATCTCACGGTCAACGAAGGATATTCCTTCTCCCAGGAAGACCCGATCAGACTCGGAATCCCGGTTACAAGACATTTCGACAATGGTAAAACAAGACCAGCAAAGCCACCCGATGCGCCGACAAATCCCGATAGGAGTCGCACGTATCTCGTTCTGAGGGCACATTGGATGGGCAAGACGTCGGGTTGGCATAAACCCTGGTTGCCCAGGGGGCGCCGGACATCGCACAGTTTGGACCAACACTCAGAGGAGCACTGGCCCGGGGGTTTAAAATAAAGATGACCCTTGAGTCCCCGGAACCCAAGGGAAAAAGGCTTAGGTGGCAAATGGTAAAACCAAGGTTGTGCCTTGATGGAGGAGTTTTATTCAAGACGCACTGTCAAGGGGTTCCCATAACACCCAACCGCGTAAGGAACGCAAAATCAAGGAACATAACACCGGTATGACGGAAACTAGGTCGGCAAGAGTGGAACAAAACACCAGGCATAAGGCCGAGCCTTCCACCCTTTACCAACTATATATATGCATTAAAGTAAACAAGATATTAATAATGATATCCCAACAATATCCATGTTCCAACATGGAACAAACTCCAACTTCACCTCAACTAGCAACGCTATAAGAGGGGCTGAGCAAAAGCAGTAACATAGCCAAACAACGGTTTGCTAGGAAAGATGGGTTAGAGGCTTGACATGGCAATATGGGAGGCATGATAAAGCAGGTGGTAGGTATCACGGCATAGCAATAGAGCGAACAACTAGCAAGCAAAGATAGAAGTGATTTCGAGGGTATGGTCATCTTGCCTGCAAAGTTCTCCGAGTTGACGAAAGCTTGATCCTCGTAAGCGTACTCAACGGGTTCCTCGATCACGTACTCGTCTCCCGGCTCTACCCAAAGCAAGAACACAAGCAAAAGACCAACAATCAATCATGGTGCAATGCGCAAGCAACATGATGCAAAACATAGCATGATATATGAGATGTGATATGCAATGCATATGCGTGCTTCGGAAGAAAAAGATTGATAAAGGCATCAACTTGGCAAACCAAGTGCGCCGCTGGAAAGATGAGTTGATTTCATTCGAAACCGATATAAAGATCACCGGAATCGGATGCACGGTTTGCAAATGGCAAGCAAAACGAGAATGACACAATTCTGCGATTAACAGCACGATGCCATCTAGAATGCAACAAGAAACTAAGCTACTGCACTCCATCATAGCAACAAAGCACATGGCAGTGATCTACTTAAGATGCTTGACAAAAGATGAACACTGAGCTACGGCTAAATCACACAAGAGCAGGTTCAAACAAATATGGAAAAAGTGCAAAAGATATCAGCATCACAGACTTAGTGAAAATATTAACATGTCAGGAATTAACATCAGGAAGCAATGTTTAGAGCAAGCAAACAACATTCTACAGGAACATATAATAGCAAACCAAGGCATGGCATGAATCTAATCAAAGCATAGAACAAAAGTCCCTTACTGATCAAGAGAGCCAAAAAGGCACATAAGATATTATGGCACCCATGTAAACATAGCAAGTTTCGTTAACAGATTTAGACTTAGCAACAAACTGAGCATGGCATAAACAGAATTATGAAGGCATCTTTGCGAGCTCGATTCACTCACCACAAGGCATTGCATGACAATATAAGCATAGTAGCAGCAATAATACATGTTCATGAAGCTAACCATGGCAAGAACAAGTCTATAGAATGCATGGATCAACTACAACAACCATGGCAAAATTGATTAACATGTAAACAATCTACCAGGAACATTTTATAGCAAAAGTAGAGTAAGATTAAGTCATGCTAGGGCACTCCATAAATGCAAACAGGGGCATGGATGAATATAGCATAACCATATGTCAAAATCATCCTCACTGAAGCAACTCAAAACAATCATGAATCTCACTGTAGTATCATGGATACATGCCATAAAAATAACAGCAGAGCAAGGACTTAGCAAAAATCCTGTCCCTAAAATCAGCAATATCACGAAGGCTACTTTGCATGCTTGTGCTAGTCACCACAAAGATCACAAAAATACATGGCAAGCACCCCTCTAAAGATGGCATGACATAGACCAAAACACATGTAGAGCTCATGCCCATAAGATGCACACAACAAATGTGACAAAAATGACAAATGCTCATAATCTGATAATAATCAGCACCTAACAATTTATAGCACTCTTGCATCAACGATTTGGGTATCAAGATGGACTCAAACAAGCATTCCACAATGGAACAAAATAAAGAGCACATCATGATGAACATTTTGATATATCATGCGCACTAAACGGAGTAACGGTCGTGAAGCTATGACATGATGAATAGAGCAATAAAATTACCAGGGAAAAGACTTAGGCCTCTTTTGGTTCATAGGATAGGATTATCATAGGAATAGGAATCTTGTAGGAAATGAGATGACATGTATCTCAAATCCTATAAGTAGGAATAGGAAACAAGATGTCATTTGGTTGACACCAAAGGAATTTTTCCATTGAGTCTAGGCTCTTTTTTGTTTTCCTATGAAATGTGGAGGATAGGAACCAATCCTATGTAGGAATAGGAATCCATTCCTATGAATCAAAGGGCTCTAAAGGAAAAAATCCTATAAGAATCCTATCCTCTAGAATCCCTATGAAATTCCTTTAAACCAAAGGAGGCCTTAGTGGATTTTTAGACCTCCAGATCTAGGGTTGACCCGGCACGGCCGTCGAGGCAGGGCCTGGATCTCGCCGGAGATGCGGTGGGACGGCGGCCGGAGTTGATGAGGAGCTCGCCGAAGTGAGGAGAAGGACGGGGGCCGGCCGGAGTTCGCGGAGTCCGGGGGAGGCGCGGGTTGCGGGGTCCCGCCGGATCTGAGCGGCGGA
>NW_024115305.1:0-13299 GCF_003073215.2 Triticum urartu
GCCCGAACCCAGCCCACAAAACGTGGTACCCGGGTGCGGCCGTGCTGCAACGGCTTCGGCGGCGATCCAGCTTTGCTGGAACAAGCTACTTTTTTTTGCTGGAACCATCATTAATTTTTGCTATCACTCACCCGCCCAAATTTTTGCTACTAGGTGATTTTTGCTGCAACCGATGAACCATTTTGCTACAACCGTTTCGATTTTTTGTTACTATCGGTGTTTGTGGATTTTTGCTACATCCATCTTCTGTTTTTCCTGTCTTTTTTGTTACAACCATATTTTGATTTTGCTGAAACTGAAGACAATTTTTGCTACATCCACCCACGGCGGTGTTGCTCAACGGCGGCAATGGTTGTTATTTTGCTACAACTGTCTCGAATTTTTGCTACTACCGGAGGTGCCATTTGCTACCACCGGAGTTTTTGCTATGGCAAATGTTTACAGCCGGACGACCGGCTAAGTTTTGGGCCGGTCGCGCGTGACGCGCGTCCCATGTGGACCCACATCCAAACTGCCACGCACTTCTCTGGCTTCCGTTCTTATCCTTTCGCTCTTATCTCTTCCTCCATCGTTCTTTCTTTTTCTCTCTCCCATCGTTCCCCATCTCTCTCAAGCCATCGATGGAGCACCTCTCTTTTCGATCCGCCGGCTTGGTTCTCCGGCGTGCTCCCTTCCCACTATAACCCTCTTATCCAATGTGAGCTCCTCCATTCTCTTCCCTCCCTCCCTCCTACTTCATCAGCCCTCATTTTTCTATTGCGTGCTGCAAGGGCCGGAGGCGCAGATGCTGCGCCCAGGCGACCATCCCTCCAAACGGCGAGCCAGGGGACACCGATGATGCAACCGGTTTCGCGGGCTGCTACAACCGGCATCGTGTGGTGCTACTACCAGCACAGCGGGGAGCTGGAACTGGTTACACCAGAGCTGTGATGACACGTGGCTGTTTGCTGGAACCGGCACTCCGAGGAGCTGCAACCAGCTTACATATAGCTGCAACCAGCAATCTGCGGTGCTACAACCAACAGAGGGCGGCGGGCAAGAGAGGTATTTTTGCTGGAACCATCAGTTGATTTTGCTACCACCATCTAATTTTTTTGCTGAAACCGACGATGGGACCAGCACCACGTGGGAGCTGCATAGGTTGTTTTTGCTGGAACCTTAGTTATTTTTTGCTGGAATCAGGGCAATTTTTTGCTTCAAGCCATTTACTGGGTTTTGCTGGAACCTTAGTTGCTCAAGTCGTTTTGCTGGAAACTGTATTTTTTTTGCTGGAACCAATTTTTGATTTTGCTGCAACCGACCACCGGAGTCGTTTTTTATGCTGAGATATGTTTTCCTGCTGCTATCCGGTGGTGCAGGTCCACAACGACGGCGAGCCAGGGGCAGCGGCGTCGTGCTATATTGGGTGGCGTGAGTTGCTGGAACCGCGTATGGCAGAGCTGCATCCGGCAGGGGCGGTTGAAACGACAGCGAGATGAGGAAGGCGTATGATGATGGTGAATTCGGGCTGCGGAGAGAGCGGCAAGCAGTGGTGATCCAGCGCGCAACGGTGATCCGGCAAGCGGCGAAGATTCGGCAGGTCATGGGGCCCGTCCATGGCGCTCGCGCCTCTGTAGGTGCTCCCGTGATTTTCAAGGGAAAAGAAAAGGAAACAGTGATCGAGACGAAAGGGTCATGTATCTGACGGTTAAAAGGGGTGTCTCGGACATCCCGGATGCGACCGGCCCAAATTTGGGCCGGCGCACCGGCGCCTATGAGTGCCCTTTTGCTATTACCAGTCTTCCTGTAAGCATTAGGAGTTTTTGCTACCACCCTTTGTTTTTGCTGGAACCATCCTAAAAATTTGTTACCAACGTCTTTTGATTTTGCTGGAACCGGCATTTTTCGCTTCGGTGTCGGCGGTGATGGCAGGTGGTGTTTTGGTTTGCCGGCGGCGATGAGGCTGCAAGCGCCGGCGACGAGCAGGGGCAGCGGTGGTCCAAGCGAGAGCAGCGCAGCCCAGCATGCGGGATCCCGTGAGCGGCGGCGGCGCTTGCTTTTTTCTCCTCTTTTTTCCCGTGGAGGAGGATGGCAATAGAAGATGCGGGGCTGATCTGACGGTTACGCGCGTCCAGATCGAGCGGCTCTGGTTTGACCAGCCGAAACGTTCCGCCGGTGCGCTGGCTTAGAGTACTGCCCTTAAATTTGCCTCATCTAACGGGAGTCTCGGGATGGACAGAGAAGCCGGTAGGGCAGTAAAATCTCAAAAAAAAAAGGCCGGTAGGGCAGTAAATGAGTTGGAACGCCCCATGCTGGAGAGTATTTGGTTCGCATAGTAAGCTTGGTCGGCGCATCACCTCTTACCTCCCTCCCGCACACCATAGGAGTAGCGCTTTCGCCATGGATGGGATGCAGTTCTTCGAGGAGTGCGATACAGGGTAATGTTCTGCCTGATCTGAAGTGTTGCGTGCTTCTTACTCTTACGGGGTGTACTTGGGTTAGATTTCATCGTCTTGGCTTGGTATTAATTTCTCCCTTTTTCATCACTTAGGATCAGATCTAACCGGCTGTCGCTTTCCGTACTATTTGGGCTCGTTTGGACGCCGGACTTTTGTTAATGGAGGGAGTTGCTGGCGAGCAATCGGTTGATGATCAGACAAACAGATCTCCTGGTGTCTGACATGCTGGTTTCATTTTTACTGAATCAGGCGACGGCGGGACGCTCTGCAGGACCAAGGAGACAAGCATACGGAGGAAACAATCATCAGAGAGGATTAATAACTCGGACAATGGTGGTAGCAAAGGAGGATGGAGATGAGGACAGCGTGGTCGTGTCCAGTCACAGGGGTCTTGCTGGACGCGAAGGTAATAGCATTACCACAAAATCGGATGTGGTGTCTGCCGGATTAGTCAAATTTGTTCAACGTGTTCATTAGGCACAAGTTCTTTTGATGTGGCCTCAAATTTTGTGGGAAGATGGATGCGTATCTGTCGCACGGCACCTTTGAACATGATGGGTTAGACGATGGCAACTGTGCATGAGCTGGTAGGGCCGAGTGGTTAACATGGGATGGTACTGTGCATAAATGGAGAATACAGGGTCATGCAAAAGTGTATCAGGTGAAATACGTGCATGTAATACCAGACTGCACCTGATTCCTATGCAGACGGACGTGCCAGATAACGGCCTGCACGGAGCTCGGCCTCAAAACAGCATTTCCGCATTTTTGTTTCATACTGTACATACCGTAGGTTTTTATATGGAATTGTCACCTTCTTAAGCTTTGGTCACGCTCCGCCACTGATCAAGGACCCGCCGTCGGTGATGGGCTCCGGTTTTGGCATATCAGTGGTAGACCCAACTTTGGCATTGAAGGCAAAAAACTCACCGCATTCCTAATCTCTCTCTCTCTCTCTCTCCAGCCCACGAAGGTCTGTTGTGACATCGTGTGTTTACAAAATATGGACATCATCAATATTAAAGAAGATAAAATCCAGAATAAATAAATGTGTGCATGATTTGCTTCTTACTTGGATCTTCTTAGATCAATTCAACTAATATTTTGACAAGCAAATAAAATGTGATAAATGCAACGAAGATCATCTAATTACGAAAAAGGGTTTCCCCTCGCTTTGTATTACAAAGCAACCAACTTCGATACAGCCAACGATAGGTGCTGGGGCGGAAGCAGCACAGTCACGCCCAAAAAAAATGAAAGAGAAAACAAAAAAGAAACAAATGCGAACAACGACGGATCAACGAAAACGATGAAGACCCACAACCGTTGCGACCACCGGAGAGTTCCACCACACTCCGAGCACTCCGGACCGCCGCGTACCAAGCAACAACTTCAAGAAGGACCGCGACGCCGACGACGCTGCTGCCCGGACAAGTCCTAGGGTTTCCCCCGGTATGTAGAGGATTGCGGGGGAAGGGGCGAACCCGACGTCCTTCAGGAAGGCAAGGCGGCGCCCACAGACGTCACCACGTCGGTGCTGGACAAGCCGACACGGATTTCTCCGGACCACCAACCACCCACGCCTCCCGACGATCCATCATGCGCCACCAAACACACCGCCCACCAACATGCGCCACCACGGCCGTGCAGTCCCCATCGCCGTGTCACCGTGGCAAACGAAGCGAAACCGGCGGGAGCATAGAAGGCAACCGGGAACGAGGGGCGGCAGCAACAGCAGCAACAGCAACCACGCCGGAGGTGACAACCTCCACCGCCCGAGGCGGGAACCGACCGGACGTAGCAACAGGGGCAAACCGGGCAACCGCGGCCAAATCGACAGGGGGAAAGGGAAGGTGGAGAAGTGGCCCATGGCCACGGCCGGCGTTGTGCCGACTCCAGCTCCCCCGCGAAACCATGTTTCGCCCCCGCGCCGAAGGCCCAGCTAGGCCCAGCCGAGCCCGAGACGGGCTCGTGAAGCCCTCGTCGCCGCGCTGCAGTACACGAGCCGCCGTCGCCGCTACCCCCTGCACGAGTCGCCCTGCCGTCCGCCGGAAACGCCGCAGAGGAGTTCCGGCCAGGTCCGCCCAGACCCAGATAGCAAAGGAGAAATGCATTACCGGTACAGCTACAGAATGATGACTTGCCAAAGAGCACGACAACTAGAGAATGACGACTATGAATGGTCGCCCAATAATATTAAACCATCAACACATATGGATGACTGATTATTACAGAAAATGTAGTGCACTAGAATTTTGTATCATTATCCGTAGTACATTATTATCCGACAGAGAGAATAGTGTATCATAAAAGAGAGATGAATCGAGCCAAACACTATTAAACTTCAGAACCGGCTGGCCGGAATACAAGCAGAAGCAACTCCCCTGTTGTTGGCTTCTTTGTTAAAATTATCACTGAAATCTCCCAAAGAGTAGATTTTTTATGAAAATCTAACAACACCAACGGCTCAACAAACACTAAACTTCAGAACATGCAATGCCTGCCGGACGACGAATAGCAACAACTCCCCGGTTATTGCCTTGTTTACTCAACGTCTCTGAAAGAGTAGACTAGGGTGGTTGGGATGTGTGCTGGCTCCTCTCTCCATGGCAGTCTTCACAGCTTCAACAATGCCATCATCACCAACAACCATAATGCATTTAACACTAGCGAGGCAGGGGAGGTTCTCAATTCCAAAGCCGAGAGAGTTAGCTTCAACCATGCAAAACGCATTAAGCTCTAGTTTTTCAAGCTTTGGCATGGATCCTGTCCCAAACATCAGATCTACTGGTTCCAAACATCCGCCATAAATAAAAATCTTCAAGAATCGGAACCCAACCTCACCACTGAATCTGAGCTTTCCGCTTGACTCTGTTTGTTCCACCAGATACATAACGAGCAGACTGGGTAAAGCCCCAAGGGTGCAGAGGTCGTCCTGCTTGAACCTCTTCACAACAAGGCGTAGCTGCTGGAGGTTTCTGAGGGAGCCCACCCATGTCGGCTGCGGGAAGGCTGGAAACCATATAAAAAGGTTATCGAGGGTAGGCAGGCACAAAGATTCCTCATGTAAGAGGCCGCTCCGATCCCCAATAGTCAGGGAGCGGAGATTTTGGGTGCCTAGCTTATACAGGGAGGAGACAATAGCTTTGTTGTGCTCCCCCCCAACCATATTTGTATCCTCAGTGTCAGAATCAAATCCGAAATCAAGGTGAATCCGCAGATTCCTCAAATTCATTAGTTGACCAAGGCCGCACAGGAAGTCTAATGGCTGAATGGAGGCATTGACAACTTTCAACGTCTCTATTGCTTGCATCTTTGCAATCCCATCAGGAAATTTAACAAAATCATTAACAAGTAGATGCATCAATTTTCTGAGGTTAACAATAGATGCAGGTAATTCCTTTACATATGTCCCTGTTAGGTCCAGCACCTCTAAGCATCCTAAACGACCAATTTGTTCTGGGAGCTTGCTTATTTCTGTACATTTGAGATTTAGGTACCTCAGCTGGAACAACCTCACTATATTTTCAAGATGATGATCTTCCAATTCGGAGCAATTCATCAAGTCAAGAACATGTAGATGTCTGAACTCCTCCAAAGAAGGGATTTCCAATAGACCCCTAACCATAGTAAGTGATCGGACATGGGAAAACACGAGATCTGCTATCAATACTGCTGAATTTCCTTTCTCGACACCTTGTACACAGAGTCGGCGAACAACTTTGCTTTGGTTCCTAATTGTCAGAGTGGGAACCCCAAGTATAGTAACAAAGTTCTCTTCTATAGACTTGGATATGATGAAGTCAAGAATTGTGTCATGAACTCGACAACTCTTCACATTTTGATATACATCTATCTCCCCAGGTTGGATCAATCCCCTATTGAGCAGTTCATTAAAACACCTTTCTCCAAACTCATATGCACTGTACTTGCCTTCTCTGTGAATGAATCCTTCAGCAATCCATCTTCTTATCAAGCCCTCCATCTCTATAGTAGAATCTTCCAGATATATGCTCAGATATAAGAGGCATGTTTTTAGATAAGAAGGCAGATCAAAGTAACTAAGTGATAATATCTTCATCATGCCTTCAACACTAGAATTCCTTTCAAGTGCACGCCCAATTGAATCTTTCACTTCATTCCATAGATCCTCTGTTTTATCTATGTTAGCCAACAAACCAGATATAGCAATGATCGCCAATGGCAACCCATCACATTTTCTTAATATCTTCTTAGAAATTTCTTGAAGGTGGGAAGGGCAATCTTCATCAGACTTAAATATTCTTCTGTGAAATAACTGCCTTGAGTGCCCCATATCGAGAGGCCTTATATTATAAATATGGCCATTTAGTGATGAACAACATAAATGAGCGACATTGTTCATACGTGTAGTTGTGATTATTCTATTGCTAGAACTTGTAGTGGGGAATGCACACTTAATAATATTCCATGTATCCACATCCCAGATATCGTCAACAACAACAAAGTACCTGTACATGGGTAAATAAATATTAGCATACCTTTGAAATAAAGAGTGTACTATGTACACAGATAAAAAATAAGTGGAACACTTCAATATTGACAGCAAGAAAAGGATAAATACAAGTACTAAAGGGGCATATGTTACAAATTTAATTCGTCTGTGCACGCCCATGTTAGTTTGGCGCATTATAGAGAGCAAGGTAAATAAGTAATCGTTTAAACAAGAGGCCTGGCCGTGGAAAAGACCAAGAATGGACAATTATGTTGAAAGAAGAGAGATGGATCAAAAGATGAATAATCATATGTGCTTAACTTTTTGTGGAAGGGGCGTCGACCAGGGTGGTCATGACCAACGATCAAAGATATAGTGATTTAAAATGAAAACAGATTAAATTACATATATAATATAGTCAAAATTATAAGTTCCCTCATAGAATATATTTTTTAGTACTCCTCCTAGGTGTGCATTCTAGCGCCTACATAAGGACTTGTAAGTTGGTTCGTAGCCATAGTGTGTGTTGAAGAAGAAAAAACGCCGTCCGTGTGTTAAGGCGTTTAGAACAACAAAAACAATAACAACAACAAAGTCTTTAGTCCCAAACAAGTTGGGGTAAGCTAGAGGTGAAACCCATAATATCTCGCGATCAACTCATGGCTTTGGCACATTGATAGCATGCTTCCACGCACCCATGTCCATAGCTAGTTCTTTGATGATACTCCAATCCTTCATGTCTCTCTTAACGGACTCCTCCCATGTCAAATTCGGTCTACCCCGACCTCTCTTGACATTCTCCGCACACTTTAGCCATCCGCTATGCACTGGGGCTTCTGGGGGCCTGCGCTGAATATGCTCAAACCATCTCAGACGATGTTGGACAAGCTTCTCTTCAATTGGTGCTACCCAACTCTGTCTCGTATATCATCATTCCGGACTCTATCCTTCCTTGTGTGACCACACATCCATCACAACATATATACGCATCTCCGCCACACCTAACTATTGAACATGTCATCTTTTAGTCGGCCAACACTCAGAGCCATACAACATTGCGGGTCGAACAGCCGTCATGTAGAACTTGTCTTTTAGCTTTTGTGGCACTCTCTTGTCACAGAGAATGCCAGAAGCTCGGCGTCACTTTATCCATCCGGCTTTGATTCGATGGTTCACATCTTCATCAATACCCTCATCCTCCCGCAACATTGACCCCAAATATCAAAATGTGTCCTTCTGAGGTACCACATGCCCATCAAGGCTAACCTCCTCCTCCTCACACCTAGTAGTACTAAAACCGCACATCATGTACTCGTTTTTAGTTCTACTAAGCCTAAACCCTTTCGATTCTAATGTTTATCTCTATAACTCTAACTTCTTATTTACCCCCGCCAGACTATCGTCAACTAGCATCACATCATCCGCAAAGAGCATACACCATGGGATATCTCCTTGTATATCCCTTGTGACCTCATCCATCACCAAGGCAAAAAGATAAGGGCTCAAAGCTGATCCCTGATGTAGTCCTATCTCAATCGGGAAGTCATCGGTGTCGACATCACTTGTTCGAACACTTGTCACAACATTATCCTACATATCCTTGATGAGGGTAATGTACTTTGTTGGGACTTTGTGTTTCTCCAAGGCCCACCACATGACACTCCTCGATATCTTATCATAGGCCTTCTCCAAGTCAATGAACACCATATGCAAGTCCTTCTTTTGCTCCCTGTATCTCCCCATAAGTTGTCGTACCAAGAAAATGGCTTTCATGGTCGACCTCCCAGGCATGAAACCAAACCGATTTTTGGTCACGCTTGTCATTCTTCTTAAGCGGTGCTCAATGACTCTCTCCCATAGCTTCATTGTATGGCTCATCAGCTTAATTACACGGTAATTAGTACAACTCTGAACATCCCCCTTGTTCTTGAAGATTGATACTAATATACTCCGTCTCCATTCTTCTGACATCTTGTTTGTCCGAAAAATGAGGTTGAAAAGCTTGGTTAGCCATACTATCGCTATATCCCTGAGGCCTTTCCATACCTCAATGGGGATACAATCAGGACCCATCGCGTTGCCTCCTTTCATCGTTTTTAAAGCCTGCTTGACCTCAGACTCCTGGATACAACCAGGTCCGTGTGTCGAGGCGTTTGCGGCAGGAAATTATTGTGTGCAGTGTGTTCCTTTTCTTCTTCCACCTTCGTCCGAGCGAGAGAGAAAGAGAGGCCGACTAGGGTTTGTCCCAACATTTGGTATTCAGAGCCACAAGATTCGGGGCCTTGGCGGACGCGGAGGCGACGCGCGGTGAGACCACGGCGAGATCCCTTCGGGCACCACCCTTCTCTCTAGTGTCTTCCATGGCCTCCTAGTAGATCGTAAGATAGGAGTTGCATTAATCGCCGACAAACACGAACATGAGTGCTTAAATGACATTGATTAAGTATAGACTCAACCAACACAACATAATCTAATTTGGTACAGTAACAATGGAGAGGAGGGCGATCAATCACAGTGGTTCAAACATGATCAACGGAGATGAGAGTGATGATTGGCAATGGTTTGAACATGGTGCATGTCATGGCCACTTTATTTGGTGTATACTCCGTATATGTTAGAGAAGCATGAATGCAGAAGTTCAAATAACAGATGCATGGATCGAATAATCATGTCCGCACGTGATGTGTGTGTGTGTGCGCATGATTAATCCGGACCAAGAATAAATATAGGTGGGTGCATGCTGCATGCACATCATATGATCAGGTGATTCAAATGGACGAGTGGATATAACAGGCTTAACTAATGTAAAGACATGAAGGAAGCACATAAACAATGAACGTTAGGTCTTAATTAGGGTAGGTTGTGACTCGGGGCCTGTTCGGCAGCTCGCCAGCTCCCAGCTTCTGCGAATTTTAAAAACAATACAAATTTTATGATTATCTTTTCTCATAACATATTAAAAAAATTGGTCGAACTATTTTGGTGATAGGTTTACACATGGAAACAAATTTTAAAAACAATACAAATTCATGTGGTATATCTAAATAACGTTTTTTATACATTCAAGGATGCCAAACATATATGAGTTTGGAGTGAGATAGTACCTTTTGTCAACAAGGAAACTAGAGATCTTGGAGATAAGTTGTTGTTCATCCCTAGCTTTGGTATGGGCATAATCTTTATTTGCCACTTCACTGAGAATAGTTCTCAAGATTTTCTTCATGTTCGGATTTCGTGACACTGATACGAAAGCCCGACACTCAAATTTTCCTTTAAGATCTTGATACACTTGGTTTGCAAGAGTTGTCTTGCCCATTCCTCCTGATCCAACTATGGAGAGTATTTTTGGTTGTTGTTGTTGCACTGGCGCATATACATTCCCTTCTGTCAACAATCTGATTATCTCAGCCTTGGGTTCGTCAATACCGACAAGCTTTGAGGCATCCTCGAAGATAGCAAGAGCCCTAGGGTCAACGGTTGCATTTTTTGTGTTGGAGAAGGCCTGAGTTGTCTTGTACCTTTGATTCCTCTCGCCCGCCTCAATGACTTGATTCTTCAAATCTTGGAACGTCCGATGGTGAGCCTTCCTCTTCCCCAATGTCCCCAGAATGTGTTTGATCTTCTTTATGAAGCCATCCGGCTTAGCGTCTTTGTGGTCGAGACCTTGCATGAAGTCGTCAATGGAGTCCTCTATATCATAGGAGAGCTCCCGCACCATGGTCATCCATACCTTGTCCTGCACGTCAAGATCCTCCTCCTCCGACATCTTAAGGAGAAAGGCATGCATGGCAGTAAGCTCATCAGTTAGAAACTTAATCTCACCGCACACCCCTTTGAGACGATTGTACTCGTCGACCAGCAGAGTGCCCAGCTTCTCCAGGACGGAGTTAAGGGCCCCCGTGGCCACACTCACAAGAGCCACCTCCATGCGACGCAGGACGTGCTAGCTCAGTTAGTTTGCGGCCATGGAGCTCGTAGATGGTTAAATGCACTGACAATTAATAAACGGGTGAGAGGCATGCAGAGGCCAGAACAGAACGAAGAAAATTCTCAAGATTACGGTTGCCGGTACAATAGTCTCCAAAGTCTAGATATAGAAACAGACCCAAAAAAACAGAAATATGATAAAAGAAATACATGTAGAAAAGCTACATCATCAGTTATTTTGTATAACATGAATCACTCTATTCGGTCTTCTGAAAGCTGTCGTACGTCCATGGGCCAGTTTGCGGTTGCTGAAATTTTTATTTTTTTGCTCAGCTTATAATCTGCCGTGGAAAAATAGCGACCAAAACAGACAAAATCGAGTTGGTTTTAGGCAAAAGCTGGTTGAAATGTTGGATAACTGATCATAATCCACCTCAATGGCACCAAGCTGAGACTTAGACAAGGAGAGACAAGCTTTTGAATTTTTCAATATGAGCATCGTTACTAGGGATGAAAACGGAGCGGAAATGGACGAAACTGGGTGCTACCATATTTGTTTTTTTTTGCAGAAGCGGAAACAAATACGAAAACCTCGAAAATGAATACGGAAACAAATACTACCGGAAACAGACACGGAACGAATACAGAGCGGACACTGAAACAAAACGGTGTGTTGGTCGGAACTTAAAACCCCCTTGAATCATAGAGAAATACACACAAAAGACAAAGAAATTTAAGAAATTGTTAACATGGCTACATGATAATATGGTTGTGTTGGCAACATGGGGTAGTATTGTAATAGTACATGACAATTCCGTATTGTGTCTAGTTGAGAATGTGTGTGGAAGTAAAAGTTGGTCCTCAAATGATCTAGTCTGCTCATTGTGTCATTGTGTGTTGTTTGGTAATTGGGCTACAAAGCAGCCATGGGCCTATAGTAGAAACGGAAATTCCATATTCACAGAAACGGAAAGTTTCGTTTCCACGTCTGTTTCACCGGAAAACACCATTCCGTTTTTGTTTCCGTTTCCGCATAAAAAATTCCACTTCCATTTCCATTTTGCAAATTTCCGTTTCCGTTTTCATATTTCCTCTCCGTTTCTATTTTTCCTCCGGAAAAGCGGAAACTTTTCACTCCATTTTCATCCCTATTACCAACGCAATATTTTTATTATATTTTAAAATACACATTTATCTTAAGAAAACTTCCAAAAATCATGATATACATTTTCTGGATTTTCATGATATGCATGTAAGCCTAAATTCACCAAACAACAACTCCATTGATCCCTTGGTGGTGGCATCACACTGTACTAGATGAGAAAACAGCATGGCAGGGGAGATGGATGAGGTCGGTACTTACCGGGATCCCACCGTCGACCAGACTCCGGCGACGCGTGAAGCAAGCAGCAGCAGCAGCGATACTTGTGCAGTGGCGCAGGACCAAGGAGAGGATGGAAATATCTATACTTATGTGTAAGGGTTTATTAGCTAGCAAAACGTGTGTACCTAACGCTACACTTGACTTGACTTGTATTCCTGACCACACGTGGGTTATGGATGGTAATCCTTTGGACTGCCAATCAAGTGGAGCTTGCTTGTGTAGCCCATCGTTGTGCAGAAAACAAGTGGAACGCATGAGCCAAAAGAGTGGGAATGGAGAGAATTCTAAAGATTGCCACCACGTACGGTCAAGACCCAAACAACTACTCCAGCATCCACTCATCACTAAAAATGTTGAAACTGCGGAATATCGCCGGGATCAAACTGTAAAGCCCACGAACGCATCTACCTTAGAGCAACTCTAATGGGGCGACCCATTTCCTCCGCGACCATCCGTTTGGATCGGTGCGGACAAAAAAGTTGGCCTAATGCGCTGACCTAAACGGACGCGCGTCCGCTTTTGTCCGCCTGCCGACCCATTCCCGGGACATTTTTTAGCCGGATTTGCGTCGGCGCGGACACGAGACGGACGCGCACGCGCTCGCCCTCTTTCCTCACCGGGCCCGCTGGTCGGTGGCACATTGGATTGGCCGCTCCCCATCAAACAGCATACCCTCGCCCGACTGCTTCGTCGCCGATACCGCCGGCCATTTTTTTCGATAAAATGAATACATAGATAGTTCTAGCGTACACGGTTAAAGAAAAGACCACTACTCGTCGCTTTTTGACTCCAACTCGGTAACGTCCTCCTCCGACGTCTGAATGTAGGCGTCAGCATGCTGCTCGTCTTCAAAGTCCCAACCCGACGTTTCTCGTAGCTTCAGTTTCAATTGTACCGCCTGCTTCCGCGAACGCTTGTCCTCCCGATAGGCGGCTCGCACCATCCTCCTCGCGTCCCTCTCCAACCTCCTTTGCTTGTAGAACTGGCGCTCGTCGACGATGTCATGCGGGAAGCGTTCGCACCACACCACCATGGCTTCCACGTCCATCTCGGCGATGATGAGGCGGCGGTGGTGC
>NW_024115306.1:0-7516 GCF_003073215.2 Triticum urartu
GCGCGGTAGCCGCGTCGATAAGCTGCTGAACGCGCGCCGTCATGTAGCGACGCTCATCGCCCTCCAGGTGGTCTAGCTCATCTGCTGCCTCCTGGGCAGCACATATGTTCTCCATGGGCGTGGCGTAGACAGGGCAGTCTACCCCAAACATGTTGGCGACGGCACCGCCTCGCTGTCGGACCGTGCCCACACGGCTGGGCCCGCCGGCAGTTGGCGTGCCACCAACAACGCGGTCGATCTCGCGCTGGAAGGCCTCGGAGAGGCGTCTCATGGTAGCCAACTTCTTGGCATTCTCAACGAGCGAGACACGACAGGCCTCCAACGTCTCTGCGTTGGTGTCTGCCGCAATGGGTGTAGACAGGTCCCACATTGCCGCCTGCAATGGGTCCTGGCCGGCTCCACCGGAGGCTCCATCGTGGCTGATGACAAGCACCTCCATGACGGTGCTGCCGCCGCTCTCCGCGCGAGGGAGCGGGTCATCGATGACCACCACGTTGGCGGGGAAGGAGTCAAAGGAAGCCGTGTCAGTGTCGACAAGCGTCGGGTCGATGGAGCCAACCGACTCTAGGTTAGTGCCGGGCTCGTGGCGATGTAGAGCTTGCCAAGGAGGTCGACGAAGCAGCTCTCGGAGCTGGCTGCTCCCGCGTCGGGTGCGGGCTCGTTGGAGAGGCGGATCTCGCCAACAAAATCGGCGAGGCTGGTCGCCGTGCAAGCGACTTCTGCGCCATGCAGCGCGTCGGCGCAAACGCCATCAGGCGTGTCGGGTTGGCTGCGCTCGCTAGGGAGGAACAAGGTTCCCATCCAGAACAGATCTCCGGACGATGGTGCACCAGGCCCCACGGTGGGCGCCAAATGTCGGGGGTGTCGTGCGACATATGCCAACGGGTGGCTTATCATGGAGGGGGCTAATAATACGTCGTCGGTGCCTGGAAACGGGATAAGGCACAAACATGCCCGTCGGCGCTTCTTACCCAGGTTCGGGGCTCTCCTAGGAGATAATACCCCTACTCCTGCTCTGCGGGGTCTCCGCATGATCACTCAAGCAACAATGGTGGTTATAAGCTTGCTCCTTGAGCTGTTTCTCTAGAGGGGGAAGAAGAACAAGGCTAGCCCTAGCTTCCTCTCTCTATGTGTGTGTGTGGGTGGACTAAGGTCTGAACCCTTTCATGGGTGCCCTGGGGGATTTATATAGGCCTACCCCCAGGGGTACAATGGTAATCTGGCCTGGTGTAGGACCCGACTGTCAGTGTCTATGGTCACCGGCTTCTCCGTGGCGGGCCTCACCGGCTGTCTCGTACTTTACCGACAGGTCGTGCCCGCTGCTTGCAGGTCCTGCCGGCTGCTTAGCACTATGGCAATGCCACTGATGATGTGTGCTTTGTCGGGGAAGGCATGGCTACAGTACCGTTGCCTGGCGGGCGTTCACTATAACCACTCCCCGTCTCTTCTAATTAATGGCGCACAGAATTTGGGGAGGGGGAGGGCCGCCTGCTGGGAGCCGGCCTCCCCTCATGTCGACTGGTCCACTCGCCACCTTCTGGGTTCTCACGGACAGGTAGGGCCCGCCGCCTGCGGGCCGTACAGACAGTCCGTAATGGAAGCATGGCCTTCTCTGCCATGAGTGATGTCATGGGCTGCGTGGCAACAGTGCCGCACCGGATGGGGACGTCTGCCCAGTACGCTGCACTGTGGCCATGCTCTGACCTGGATTCGGGGGTGGCAGGCTGTACTGTAGCCACGTCTGTCTCGTCGCCATAATATGGTGCAAACTTCAAGGGCGTGAGGGGCCGCCTGCTAGGAGCCAGCCTCTCTGGAGGCCGCCTGCTAGGAGTCGGCCCGTCTCATTGCTTTCTTCTAAGGATCACCGCCCTCTAGCAGCCGGCCGCCTGGACCAGCCGGCCCTGAGAAGGCGGCTCTTTGTCTTTGAGGCTTGAGGGGCGCAGTCGGCCCCGATGTCTTGAATCGCCATGGGGAGCAGATGAGGCTACCTGTGGTCGTTTACTACAACAAGGGGATAACAAGCTATACTTTCCATATCACCGCCGCTACTTCTCTTGGACTTGCAGTGGAGACTGGGCTTCCTCGCACTACAAGAATTTTCTTATACGCCGGGTGTCTGGCTCTTCGTTGAGCGTCAAACCATAGGCACTCGGCAAATTCATAGACGCCAAGAGTAACACTCGGCAACCATGGATTCACGGCAATGAGGTAATGTTGCCGACAGTACATCACGGTGAACAAAGCACAGTTGGCAAACGCAACAGATGCCGAGAGCACCACACGGCAAAGACTTGCCATGCGGCATGTCCGTTTGCAACTGTCGGCTCCGTGACTTGCCGTTATCTATACTGCTCGAGAAACCACATGTCACCGAAACATTCTGACCTGACATGTGGATCCGTTAGACCCACTTGTCAATGAACATTCAAATTAATTGTTAAATTTTAAAAATAATAATATGGCATGTTTTCATTATCGAGAGCTATCAGGTACCCTCAGCATCCCATCGTTGACTGAAACGTTTGAACTTGGCGGGTGGGATCGTGTCCCACATGGCAGTGGTACTTTTACCCAGACTTGCCAGGTGACCCCTTTTCCGAGCGTGCCTCTCGTTAAAGCTAGTATTTCTGAGTATCGCTCTCGGAAATGTGTCACATTGCTTCTATTGTCAAGTTGTTTCTTATCTAATCCCTGCAACAGAAAACAAATACATACATTTTCTGTTTGTATATTCAGTGTAGAAAATGACATCATATCAAATGAATGTGGGTGCCCCTAGCTCCTCAGAAATTCCTCAAGCACATCACACACATATTCACATAGGCATAATTCAAACTAGTTCACATAGGCTAATGATTCATGCAAGTTCATAGAGCAAAAAACATTGCTTGAGCACATCACACACAAGTTCACATATTCATACATAAGGTCAATTCATGCAAGTTCACATATTGCAAAACACATGCAAATTCTAAGTTTTATCCGGAAAAAAAAAAGAAGGAACATCATCTCATTCCCATGGTACACCTCTCCCCCTCCTAGAGGGGTGTTGTTAGGTGGAAATCAGAGCAACCAGCGCACAAGGTGTGCATGCCTTGGTTTAGATTTGAAGATAAAAGTTGAAGCCCCGTCTTGGTTGAGTCGACGAGATGATATATAGCCCTGTAGCTCCGCGTTCGTCGCACTCTTGTACAGAAAGTAAATAGTGATCCTCCAGAAAATTCTAGATACTATACACGAAACCTTGAGGTCCGTACGACGTACCTGACGATCTGTTGCGGCTCTGTCTCGACTCTCGACGGTCGAGCAATGGCGTTCCCGGTGGTGGCCGCGCGGTTCTGCGCGCGGCGCCCGACGGCGTTCACCGTGACCAAGACCGGCTGGCCGTGGGGCCGCGACCTGACCGTCACGGACGCCAGCGGCGCGGCGGTGAGGCGGGTGTTGGGTCCCTTCTTCGGCCTCTTGGGCCGCTCCGTCCTCCTCGACGCCGAGTGGCGCCCGGTGCTCACCGTGGAGCGCTCGCCGTCCCTGTTCGAGATCACCCGGAGGTGGGAGGCGTTCAGGGGGGATAGCACGAGCTCCAAGGACCTGCTCTTCTCCGCCGCCGTGCAGCCTTCGCTGACCAACACGGGAGACATCCACGTGCACCTCGACGGCGAGAGGCGCCGCGACTTCGTCGGCGTCCGCCCCTGGTACCGCGGGACTGACTGCACCGTCACCCACGCCGGCGCTACCGTTGCCCAGATCGAATGCTGGGGGGGATTCATCTCGCCGACCGAGTATGATGTCCGTGTCAACGAAGGCGTCGACCATGCCTTCATCCTGGGGCTCACCGTGGTTCTGGAGGGTATACGGCTCGACGACGCCAACCAAGAGAGGTCACGCGCCCTCAAGAGGTCACGAGCTAGAAATAATAAGAACTTATAAGTACTGAACTGTGGATATTTTTTATGTGTGCAAGATGTTTGTCTCTTGTTTTG
Source organism: Triticum urartu (assembly GCF_003073215.2). Lineage (NCBI taxonomy): Eukaryota > Viridiplantae > Streptophyta > Magnoliopsida > Poales > Poaceae > Triticum > Triticum urartu. The sequence goes on from NW_024115306.1 coordinate 3,981, forward strand.
CAATCAGTCGACCAAATTGGATAGATTTTCACCCAGTTTGATCTAGTTTGTGGGTATTACCTATTGAACTGTCTCAACTCATGCTGCGAAACACTCATGATAGAAGCGACGCGCATGATAAACACACATAATAAGTTTTTCAAATAGATAAGGGTTCTTGCAAACATTTGCTAACAGGGAACTTAAATAGAACATGAGAGAGTACCCTCCCCTCTGCTTGCACTATGCCTAAAAGGAGACCCTGAATGCAGCATGCCCTATCGCCCTAGGGCTCATACTTATGCTGCCTGAATGTGAGGTTCAGGCGCCCGGGTCGAAGATTTGCCTTGTCGGTCACCATAAGCGGTGCACTTTTCGGCATAATGCCGGAGACCCCATGGAATATGAGCCTTGATTGACCACCAAATATCAGAACATCACCAGATTCAAGTTTAATCTTTGAAGCCTTATCAACATCTCTGTCATCACCATACAAGAATTCTGCAGTGTCGCCCAATGAAAAGGAAACAACAGGCAGTCTCTTTTCAAGGCTAGATTCATCTTCATCTTTGTCCTGTCAAGTGACAAAAATCAGTTGGGGCCCAGCTATAGTACTCGTGAAAAAAGCGTTCAGCTGTATTAGCATTCCAACTGTAAAGAAATGGGAGTGTAGACACTATTATGCTGCAAATGCATGTTTACTGAATTAATCCGTCAGCGCTTAGTTCATCCAATAGATTGGTAGCAGAAATAGGAAATGTAATGATGCTAATGTAAGAAAACATATTGTTAAAGAAAGCTTTTCTTTTGTACCTGATGAAGACCTAACTTCCCGCCAGTGGTGTAGAAGTTAACAATGCAGATGTCAGGTGACATCTGAGGAAGTTCTACAGAGGGCTCGGTAGCTCCCTTGCCTCTTTGTTTCAAGAAATCATGGGAAGCTTTAATGGCTTCTTCCACGAACTTAGTCAATTCTTGTGGCATCTGTGGTGGTTGAGCCCCATCAAAGGGTCGTATATCTCCATATGATCTTGAATCTGGATCCCAGTTCTTCCCTAAGCACATCATCCGCAGACTTAACTTACCACCCTCTCTGTAGCCAGGTTGATAAAATCCTCCTGTGCCAACACCAAGTTCCCGACAAAGCTTGATAATTTCAACCTGAGATGCACAACAACAAAAAATGCTTAGAGGTAAGCTTTCTGCATTGAACACGCTTTAAGCGTACTTGAACGCATAACAAGAGATGTACAATAATAAAATCAGTGAAGGAAATATATGTTTCTGGCTTATCAGAGTCCCATTAAGTGTTACGTTGGTTGCAGCAAAGCATGCAGGCAAGAGAATGGAAAGATAACACTTCAGTAATGAGCAAGCAAAACGTCTTAAATCTGTTAAATTCCAGAGGCACACAAACGCCTTACATCTGATAAATTCTAATGGCACACAAAAACTGATAGTGATCTAAAACGTCTGATGTTAGTTTACAGATGGAGTAATGTCAAACAACAGTTTTCGTCTGAGCGGTACAAATTAATCATTGGAGATAGGTTAAAACAAACAAATTAAGATGAGAGAACAAACAGAGCAAACCTGTGCAAATATAGACATACCTGATCATCCAGCTTTAAGAAGTTTTTCAGTAGAACCATCCCAGGTCTCAAACGTTGCGGCGGAGCTGCACTGTTTGAAAGCTCCCTTTCGCGCAGTCGTTTTTCTTTGTTGATCTCATGCAAAGGGCGATTTAGCTTGAAAATGCCTTTGCTGTTACCCATGCATATGTCAAATGGAGCAGCTCCTAAATCAGACCCCACAGCTCCAGAGCCAGTTGAAGCGCTACTGGAGTCTAGAGGTTTCGATAGTTGCATCGATGCAACCATTTGGACCAGTGAATCTTGAGATTTCGGTGGTTGAACTTGTTCAGCCATCATCAGCGGTGAATCGAGAGACTTCCATGGTTGAACTGGTGAATCTAGAGACCCCACAGTTCCAGAGCCACATGAAGCGCTACTGGAGTTTAGAGGTTTTGATATTTGAATCGATGCAACCGTTTGGACCAGTGGATATTGAGATTTCGGTGGATGAACTTGTTTAGCCATCATCAGCGGTGGATTGAGAGGCTTTATTGGTTGAACTGGTGAATCTAGAGACTTTGGTAGAACTGGTGTAACCATCTGCGGTTTTTTACTGCTAACAGAGGGAGAAGATGAACTTGGCCCTTCCTTTTGAGGTTCCAAGGACCTTTCAGTTTCAGGACCCTAAAATATAGTTGATATTTATGACTGTTAGCATGAAACAGGATAACATAAAAATCTCTGAAAGACAAGCAAAATGTGCCAACAATCCAAGACACATAAATGTACTTAACTTAAGAAATAAACAGGATGACTATCAAATTGAATTTCACCATGTCAATGCTCACAACCTTATACATGCCTAGACAGAAGTCTACAATTACCAACTGAAATGAGCGAGCAAACACACAATTCTACAGAGATTATAGGAAAAAAAGCGATACAAAGTAGAAGTTTTTTTTTTGAAAGTATACAAAGTGGAAGTTGAAGCAATTGCATAGGGTCCCGGCGTTCTTTCATTCAGATCCAGCAAATCAAACACGGAAAATAAAAACTCCATGGCCACCCCACACTGCAAACGGGTGTCTGTATTCATGTTACTTGTTCAAAAGCCGAAAGTTTCTGATACCTCCAACTGACAGACAGAACAAAACCTCTACAAACCATTATTAAAAAAAAAAGATCCCATCTTTAGCGCAGCAACAAAGAGAGCCCAACAAACAACATGCGCAGTCCATCTGCAAGAGTGCCAATTCTGATATTCTGCTAACACATCAGGTGGTACAGTTCCGCAGTCACCAATTCAGACCCTAAGTGATACGCAAATAATGGTTGCTCCTACGAACGACTAACAAATTTGTAAAGTGTCAAAAAAATTGGGTACGTTCATGAGCTACTCTAGCGCAGAAACAGAGATAAGCCAACAAATAGCATGCTCAGTCCATCCACTCTGATATTCTGCTATCACATGAGGTGGCGCATTTGGCGAGCCGCCAATTCAGGCCCCGTCAGGGGCACCAATGCTGAGGGAGGAACGCTGCAATCGGATTCTACTACTTCCGCTTCCGCGGATGCAGACGAGAAGATTCCCAATTTCTTACCAAACCAAAGCCCACAACGGACACGGTGCTAACCCCTAAGTCCCGCGGCGCACAAATGCCACGGCGCACTCCAAAGTCCCGGCACCATGCCGCCGTCGCAATCCACAAGCGCCGTCGAGACCCCCAAACCCTAGCCCCGGCGGAACGGCGGGCCGGGAAGACGGACGGAAAGTAGAAAAGAAACCCCCGTATGTTTGCGTCCGTGTATATCAGAACAGAAGAGGCGAAAGAAGGCTAGGGCAAGGAGGCACGTACGAAGTCGCGCGAGCCCCGGGCCTTCCGCTGCCGGGAGGAGGAGGTCGCCGGGTTCCTTCCGTCGCCGCGGCCACGGCCGCGGCCGGCTGCCATGGGCGCGGGGGCGGGGGCGGGAAAGCAGGGGGGA
>NW_024115307.1:0-11688 GCF_003073215.2 Triticum urartu
GGTGGGGCTGGTTGTCGACTTGGCCGTTGGCAACAGAGCGGAGCAGAGTGATTGGTTGGGTCTCGGGAGGAGGCGAACAGGGGACGGTCGCCGTTATTTATGACCCAGTCAGGTCAGCGGGCGGGTTCGTGGGCGGAGCGGAACCGACTGGACGGCCCGGATTCCACTCACCTTGGAGTCTTCACCAGATTTCTCTGAAAAAAAAGACCTTGGAGTCTTCACCAGTTCAAGAGAATTTGAAAAAAAAAAAGGTGTGAATTTCAGCTACAAAAATACATGAATGTAAGATGCTCTGACTTTTACTTTAAATCGGTTGCATATAGACACGTTTTAGCTTATTTTGTTCACTCGTTTGTACTATGTACTAGTTTGTACTGAAATGTCCAGTACAGTTTCTTTCCGAGCGGAGAAAGTATTAGTCAATTTCAAGATCAAAATAGCCTCGGAATTGAAGAGGGACTTATTTATTTATTTTCACTAGAGGGGGTATGTTAGGGCACCTCCAATATCGACCATGAAAACACATATGCTATTCTTCCGGACTCATTCATGAATAATGATACGGGAGCCGGTCATCCAACCTTGTCCCCCTAGAGTTTGCCGTTGTTTTTTAAAGTACACAACACTCAAAATAATAGCTTTATCAAATCTTCGATAAGTGAAAATATTCAAATGCAACACTAGTTCAAATGTAAATGTTACAAACAACCTAAGTTTTGCAATAGAATAGTTTAAACTTGAAATCAGCTCGCACATATGTTTACTTGTCCCCTTAAGCGTCCACAGATACTTAATCAGATCTTTCTTAAACCGCTCATGAGTTGTTCGATGCCAAAATTGTTGATTCAATTGGGCAGACTCGTCAAACGTGGCCAGATTTTGATTTATAAAGTTGGATAGGATCACCCATGTTCTCAAATTCCAGGCCTCCGGCAGCATATTCACCCTCATCCTTCACGGTCATCTTGTGCATGATCACAAAACATGTCCTATAAGGTATCCAGATCTCATATTTTTGCAGGTCTTCGAACAAATATAAAACAAGCTTGGTGCACTCCAAATGTCATCTCCTCATCCTTTGTACTAGCTCATTTTTGTCTTTGGGCGAAGTGAGCTCTTTTCTGACCAACTGACCCAGAGATGATCTTGACGAAAGCCGTCCATGACGGATAGATACTTTCAACTAGATTGCTCCCATGTTGTAGTCATGACCATTAACAGTATAGTTGCACGGAGGAGCTTGTCGCTCGGTCAACTTAGAAAATAATAAAGACCGCTGCAGCACATTGATGTCATCATGAGACATTGGCTTGTCAAAGAAAATGTGCCAAATCAAGAGGTCCTGTAATGCAACTACTTTAAGAATGATGGTGAACTTCTTAATATGGCCCTGATATATGCCCTTGTAGAGCATATGGACCATTCTTCCTTCGCTAGTGCATGTAATCAAGATATTCTAGCATACATAGACATCATCTTGCTTTCGAGAGTGCTATGAGCCTTTCGGTGTCTATGTCAATTGGTTCTCTCAAGTACTAAGGTCCAAACACCTCGACCACCGCAGTAGCAAATCTGACCATGGCGTCCGCACATGCGCTCTCAGACATCCGGAGGTACTCATCCCACAAATATCCGGCCGTGTCATTTACAAGCATCCGCCAACCGCAAATGCAACTATGCACTTTTGGTAATCAAAGAATCCAATTCTTCCCACGACATCCTTCTTCACTATGAAGTAGTCATCATAGGTCCAGACACCATTGTAGAGTGTGAGCGAACACATTTTTCCGCATCCGAAAGCACTGGAAAAAATTGTCCGCGAATAGGGCATCAGGGTCAAAGTGGTCATCCATCAACATCAAATGTCCTTGTGCCCTGTTTGGATTCAACACTCGATAACCCTTGATCAATCTGTTGAAATTGAGAACATGCCCTTCCGCATGCTCGAGGCATGCTCGACATCTACAAGGACAGATTGCATAGTCGTCGTTTCATGTGCATAAACCTCCTTGTCGGACGACTCATCGGACATCAGATGTCCTGCAAGTGCATATGACTTTGTATGAATTCCACATTAAGTAAGGTTTGCCGATTTAACAAGGAGCAAAAACGAAGGCAATATTATCCCCGTAACTATGTTGTCACTTATGTAGCTATGCTCACACCCAAACTGGAGTTTGGAAATAACTTACCCTAGTCAGTTGCTAGGATAAACGATAGGGAGAATTAATGCGACATTTTAGATGAGTAACGTTGGTCCATCACTCAAGAGAACCTGCACCGAGTGAGGGGTAATAAGGATTTTGGAGAGCGTCTCGGCGTGACTACTCACTCAAGTTCGAATACATGCTCGACGTCTGTTTGTCTTCATAGTTGTTCCATCATAGTTGTTCCATCGGAGTTTCTGGTGCCCTCGTATTCTATGTTGAGACGTGCCTTTGATCCATATGCTTACATGCTAGTTGTTGTTGGTCTATCATATGCGATTTGCTGTAATATTGTGATGATGCTAGTTAGGATTAAGCTTAACCGAAGACCCGCTAATTTATTAACAATTTGCTCATGAGTTTCCAGAAGAAAGAAAAATAGCCCTGCCGAAGCTCCGCCCCTACCTTTCAATAAAACTTAACAACCTAAATTGGAAGGACTTGCATTTTCTGCACCTAGTCCTTCCCCTGAACTTTAGCTCACTACACTTTTCCTTTTCTAAATCTTTCATCATTTTGCGTACCATCCAACTACATTTGCACATATATATTAATTCAAATCTTGATATTTCTAATGCACACATTTCATCAATAATTCAAATTCATTGTTTTTAAATTTAAAAATTCAAAAACAACATAGAGTCCACATGAGGCAATAATTCAAATAAAACATGATACGAAGCACAAGAATCAACTATGAATTTTCCACAGATGCTCAACAAGATCAGCTTGGAGTTAGTTATGAGCTTCTCAGTTCTCGATCATGTGATGTGTTGAGAGGAATCTCTGGATCTGTTTGACCAACTTGAAACACCACAACAACTCTCTGAACATCATTTCCTGCAGCTTCTTGGCCCGCTTCATAGTGAGATCTCTTGTGTCTTGCGATTGTTGAGTTGTCTTCACAAATCTAGTTATTAGTGGCGTGCAGGGTGTGCCCATTGGTGGTGTGCTCGGCGCACGCCACTACTACCTCGCCACTCGTAGTTACCGGTGGCATGCTCTCTGCAAACATACCACTGGTTCCTTCAATACTAGTGGTGTGTCACTATTCCTGAATGCTGCCAATAATATGTTTCTGCATTTAGAAAAATATACTAATATGAACTTATAAATGGTGTGCCAGAAGGGCACACGCCGCTAGTAACCTACTCCCTCCGTAAAGTAATATAAGACCGTTTAGGTCACTGAGTATATATTAGTGGTGTGTGCATACATCACTAGTAAAAAAATCAGTATTAAAAGGAATATTACATTTATTAGATACATTTTGGCACGTTTTGCAAAAATCACACTATAAAATTGTAGATCCATATGCATAAACACTAACAGACCGTATACTTGTTGGTCCTTATAAATGGTGCCAAAAGGGGCACACGCCGCTAGTAACCTACTCCCTCCGTAAACTAATATAAGACAGTTTAGATCACTGAGTATATATAGTGGTGTGTGCATACATCACTAGTAAAAAAATCAGTATTAAAAGGTCCATATGCATAAACACTAACCGACCCTATACTTGTTGGTCCTTGTGAGAGCCAGGCGTAAAAAAAGTATGCCCTCCGAAATTCCTACACTTACTTTCTATCCAAACGAGATGTGCTGCGAGTGACCTGTCACCAAAAAATAAAAATCTTAGCAGAAGCTGCGGAAAGCGAATCGATCCCTGTCTACAAATGATCCCAACTTCCAGAAATTTGCATATGCGAAGCTTTAATTAACATTGTGCATGAAAGAAGCAAAAGTATTACACCTATGAACCCAGGTTTTACAACAGCTAGATTGGATGTTCTTGCTGACTTCTGCTAACAGGGTACTTAAATTTACCATGAGAGAGTGCCCTACTTCTACTTACATTTAGCCTAAACGGAGGCACTGAATATGCTACCAATCAGTATTGCCTCTCGATTTCCAAACATGCTAATATTGCCTGAATGTGAGATTCAGAAGCCCAGCTTGAAGATTCGTCTTGTCGGCAAGCCACTCCGGTGCAGTTCTCGGTTTGATGCTGGAAATCGCGTGGGATATTCTCCTTGATTGGCCACCAAAAATTAGAACATCCCCAGATTCAAGATCAATCTTTGAAGCCACATCATCTCTTATGCCAGGGTACAAGAATTCTGCACTGTCGCCCAACCAAAACGAAACAACAGGCAATTCCCTAACAAGGCTGGCTTCTGTTACATCCGTTTCCTGTCAAAAGACAAGACTATAAAGTACAGTCGATGGACATCAAAGACTAGTGGCAAGGCGAAAAACACGCTACTGGACGAAGCGGTTCCTTTGTACCTGACGAGGAACAATTGCCGAGATAATTGTGTCAAACCTAACAGTGCACATATCTGGTGACATTGGAGGAAGCTCTACCAAAGGATTGGAAGTACCCCCTCTTTGCTCCAGGAATTCATGGGAGGCTTCAATGGCATCTTCCACGAGCTTCTTGAATATTTTAGGGATATCTGGTTGAGCCCCATCAAGAGGACGCATATCTCCATAAGAGTTTGAATATTGATTCCATTTCTTCCCTAAGCGCATAAACTGTCTTGTGTTAACACCAAGACTACGACAAAGTTGGAAAATTTCAACCTGATACATGCAATAAATAAGCATCAGAGATGAATTCGGCGTATTTGAACACATACAAAAGAGAAGCACAATAATGCAATCAACCAACGAAATGTATATTTATGGCATATAGGAATTTTGAAACTGGTGCTACGCAAATTGCAGCGAAGTGTGCAGATCAGAGAGATTAGAAGTATAAAACTTCAGTCAAGAGCACGCACATTTTCACATGAAAGAACATAAACATGATAGAAATAACTTTTCATACCAACTGAAGAAGTTAACCTGAGAGAAAGAAAAAAAGAGCAAAATGTATAAATGTTAAACATGCCTGATCATTGGCATTTAAGAACTTCTTCAACAGAACCATCCCAGGTCTCAGATGTTGTAATGGAGCAGCATCGTTGTCGCAAACGCATGTATCAAATGGAGCAGGTGTGACGTTGAGTGACTCTTTGTATTGCCTGGGTCTGAGGTTCAGACATCCGGGTCGAAGATTTGCATCGAATGGAGCAGGTGTGATGTTGACTGACCCTTTGTAATTGTATTGCCTGAATGTGAGGTTCAGACGCCCGGATCGAAGATTTGCCCTGTCGGTCACCCAGAGCGCTGCACTTTCCGGTGCAATGCTGGAGACCCCATGGAATATGTGCCTTGATTGACCACCAAATAACAGAACATCACCAGATTCAAGTTTAATCTTTGAAGCCTTAGTATCATCATCTCTGACATCGCCATACAAGAATTCTGCAGTGTCGCCCAATGAAAAGGAAACAACAGGCAGTCCCTTGGCAAGGCTAGATTCCTGTTCATTATTGTCCTGTCAAGTGACACAAATCAATTAGGTCCAGCTAGTACAGCATACTACAAACAAATGTTTATTGAATTAATCTATGAGCGCCCAGTTCATCCAATAGATTGGTAGCAGAAAAATGAACCGTAATGATGCTAATGTATGGAAACATATTGTTAGAGAAAGCTTTTCTTTTATACCTGATGAAAACCTAACTTCCCGCTAGTGGTGTAGAAGTTAACAATGCAGATGTCCGGTGACATCACAGGAAGTTCTACAGCAGGATTGGTAGCTCCCTTGCCTCTTTGTTTTAAGAATTCATGGGAAGCTGCAATGGCATCTTTCACGTACTTAGTCAATTCTTCTGGTATCTTTGGTGGTTGAGCAGCATCAAAACGTCGTATATCCCCATATAAGCCTGAATCTGGATCCCAGTTCTTCCCTAAGCACATCATCCGTAGACTTAACTTAGCACCTTCTCTGTACCCAGGTTGATAAAATCCTCCTGGGCCAACACCAAGATCTCAACAATGCTTGATAATTTTAACCTGAGATGCAGAACGAAAGACCACTTTGATATATGCTTTCTGCATTGAATATGACTCAGGCATACTTGAACACAAGGTAAAGAGAAGCACAACGATAAAATCAGTAAAGGAAACATATGTTTTTGCTATCAGAATTCCAAGAAGTGTTGTGCAGGTTGCAGTAATGTGTGCAGAAAGACATTGGACGCATAACACTTCAGTAACGAGCAAGCAAAATTGTGGCAAGTGTTATGCAGGTTGCAGCAAAGTGTGCAGACAAGACATGGGACGCATAATACTTCAGTAATGAGCAAGCAAAATTCTGAAGGCATACAAGCAAAACAAATTGAATACTAATTTGAAAAAAATAGTTTTCTTTTGCGAGGCACATATTAATCATTCGAGCTAGGATAAAACTGAACGACTTAACATGCGATAATAAACAGAGCAAAATGCATAAATATAGACATACCTGATCATCCGGCTTTAAGAAGTTTTTCAATAGAACCATCCCAGGTCTCAAATGCTGCACTGGAGCAATGTTTGAAAGCTCCTTTGCACGGCGTTTCTCTCTATTGATCTCAAGGAGGCCGTGTTTGAGAATGACAGTGCCTTCGCTGTTACCCATGCATATATCAAATGGAGCAGCTCCTAAATCAGACCCCGCAGCTCCAGAGCCACTTGAAGCGCTCTTGGACTTTGGTGATTGAACTGGTGAATCAAGAGACTTCGGTAGACCTGGTATAACCATCTGCAGCATCGATTCTGTACTGCTAACTGAGGGAGAAGATGAACAGGGCCCTTCCTTTTGAGATTCCAAGGACCTTTCAGGACCCTATAAATATAGTTGATATTTATGTCTGTTAGAATGAAACAGGATAACAGTGATATCTCTAGAAGACCAGCAAAATGTGCAACCAATATAAGATACATAAATGTACTTAACTTCAGAAAAAAGCAGGCATGACTGTCAAGTGTCAAATTGAATTTCATCATGTCAATGCTCATAACCTTTTAATGGCCGATACAAGACTGAAAGTCTACAATTTCCCAATTGAAATGGGCGAGCAAACATACAATTCTACAGAGATTATGTAGAAAAGAGCAATACAAAGTGTAAGCAAAGCAATGGCACACGGTGCCGCGTTCTTTTATTCAGGTCCAGCAAATGAAACACACACAAAAACAAAATTTCCATGGCCACCCCACACTGCAAATGGGTGACTGTATTCATGTTGTTTGTTCAAAAGCAGAAAGTGTCTGATACTTCAACTGACAGACATAACAAAACCTCTATAAATAACTAAAATAGCATTTTCAGCGCAGCAAGGAAACCTCTGCAACTCTGACATTCTGCTAGCAGGTCCGGTGGTAGAGTTCCTCAGCCACCAATCCAGACCCTAATTCGAGGCCCCATCAGGGGCACCAATGCTGAGGAAGGAACGCTGCAATTCGATACTAATACTTCCGCGGTCGCAGAGGAAAAGATTCCTACAGTAATTTCGTACCAAACCAAAACCCACAACGGACCCGGTGCTGAAGCTGAGCTCTAACCGCCGCGCCAAACGAATGCCACGGCGCCGCGCATTCCGAAAACCCGGCACCACATCGCCCTCGGCAACCCGTGGCCGGCGGCGAGATGCGCGAGAACCCCAAACCCTAGCTCCATGGGAACGGCGGGCCGGAAAGACGAACAGAAACAAACCCCCGTTTGTTTGCGTTCGCCGGAAAAAAAGAAGACGAAAAAAGGGCTGGGGAAAGGAGGCACGTACGAACTCGCGCGAGGCCCGGGGCTTCTGCCGCCGGGAGGAGGAGGTGGCCAGCTTCCTTCCATCGCCGCCGCCGCCCTCCATGCGCGCAGTCGCGGAAGCGGAAAAGCAGGGGGCTCTGCTCTGCTCTGCCGTTTCGCCTTTCGTCTGGCTGGCGACTTGCACGTTGCCGCGAACAGGGAACGACGGTCGCCGTTACTATAAATCTGCTATTCTATTCATCCCTCATTTTAGCCAGGCCATTATCACCAACATCAAAAGTTTTTTTTACGGGGGTAAAGGGAGTTTTATTACATATGAATAGAGTTATAGTCGAGGAGCCAAATGTCCTCGATACATGGTGGAACCGAACCAAGCCACACAGCCGTAGCTCGTTCGGACCGGCTATATTTCACCAGACAATCGGCAACTCTATTTTGAAGTCTACTAATCTTTTGTGGAAAAAACTCCCTACTACCAAGCAGATCTTTGATTTCCAGAACTATATGACCGTATCGCGAGTGAACCAACGCACCGTTAGTCAAGCTAGACAGGGCTTCCGAGGAGTCCGTTTGCACAACCACTGGGAGATCGGAGTGCTGCATGGCCAAGGCCATACCCTGCATGATCGCATGTAGCTCAGCTTCGAGTGGATCGTTGCAATGAAAGATATATCGATACGCGGCCATCCGAATCTCCCCTTTCTCGTTCCTAAGCACCATCCCTGCTGCAGCAGAGCCATCCTCTTGGAGAAACGACCCATCAACCGAGAGCGCCACGGTGCCCTGCGCCGGGGCTGGCCATGGAGCTGCAAGACGCTCCATCATGTGCCTCGGCCTGTCCATATCCACAGTAATCATCTTCCCCTTTAGGATATCTTCAGTAGAGTAGCGGCCAGCTAACTTGATCGATTTGTAGTAGCTATCCAGGTACTCGACGGTAGACGACACCGGAGGGGCTGCCTTCCGATGGGTCATATCATTCCGCAACTGCCAAATCCTCCAAACAAGCAGGATGAGCAAATCACGGACATCTTCCGAGCACCTGGCCAGCAAGGAAACCAGCCATTCTTTCCCATCAGAGATGATAGCCTCGTCTCCAGGGAGTGGCCATCTTCGTCGCATATTTATCCATAAAATTCTTGCATGGGTGCAGGTTACTAATGCATGGAAAGAGTCCTCCACCTTAACACCACACAGCGGGCAGGTGGACGTCGTAGACAGGTGTCTATAGAATTTACATAGCTGTGTAGCTAGTGTACCCGTTGCACACCTCCAAGCCGTAATCTTCATCTTCTGAGGAACCTTGGACTTCCATATATAGTTCCAGCTTGATCGGTTCCCCTCCGGGTTGGTGCTAGATGCACCATTTGCAAAGGTATCGTTGTGTTCGTAAGTGGCCAGCTTGTAGGCACTTCTTACAATGAATTGTCCACTCTTTTCCGGGTGCCAAGACAGAAAATCATCACGTTGGCGCGGCGAGGGTCGGATTTTTAGAATGTGCTCAATATCCATATCCCAGAAAAAACTCCCTCAGCCGATCATACCTCCAAGCACCATTGTCATCAAGGAAATCAGAAACCCAGTTGAAACGACAGTTCCGTTTAGGAGTGATCGGACAGAATGAGTGAGGGCGCGGGATCCACGGATCATGCCATGTCCGGATCATTGTACCATTACCAACATGCCATAAGACCCCCTTCTTGATAAGCGCAAGGCCATGCAAAACTCCTTTCCACACCTCCGAACCGGAGTTCGGGAAGACTGTATCAACTAGCTGACCAGAGGGGTAATATTTAGCTTTCAGCAGATGCGCACATAAGCTATCCGGATTGTCGATAAGCCTCCGGGCCTGTTTGGCGAGCAAAGCCTGGTTAAAAGCCCTCATGTCCCGGAAACCCATGCCACCCATGGATTTCAGTAACCGTAGTCTGTCCCAGCTCATCCAAGCCATTTTCCTTTTGTCGTTCTCCACCCCCACCAGTATTGGCGAATCATACGAGTCAGGTCATCACACACTGAGTAGGGGATTTTGAAAATACTCATAAGATAGGTCGGAATGGCCTGAGCTACCGCCTTGATCAGAACTTCTTTGTTGCCAGAAGACATGTATTGCTCACTTCAGTCGACAAGAACTTTCCTTAGCCGTTCCTGTAATGACACAAACTTTCCCTTGTGCATCCTGCCTTCAGGTATCGGCAACCCCAAATATTTGGGCTCAAAAGCTTCCTGGGTAACTTCCAGAATATTTTTAACTTGCGTAGCAACAACTTGTTGGCACTGGTTTGAGAAGAGGATGGAACATTTGGACGGGTTTATCAGCTGACCAGTCGCCGTCGCAAACGTGTTCAACAAACCTTTCACTAACAGTGCCTACTGTTCTGTTGCCTGGAAGAACAGTAGGGAATCATCTGCAAACAGAAGGTGGGAAATTTCCGGTGCCCCCCTGCATATTCTTATCCCTTCAAGGCCATCTTGTTGCGTCGCCTTATGAATCAAGGAGGATAGAGCATCAGCAACAAACAAGAAGAGGAAGGGAGATAACGGGTCACCTTGACGGAGTCCTCTTGAGGGAGAAAAAGAATCCAACAGCTTTCCATTAAACTTCACCGCATACTTCATAGATGAAACACACGCCATGACACGGGAGATCCACACAGGAGAGAAACCCCATTTTGCCAAAGCCCGCTCCAAGAAATCCCAGTCCACACGATCGTAGGCCTTCGACAGGTCTAGTTTGTACGCACACAGCCCGGGGCCCGAGTGCCGTACAGATTGTATATGATTGATGCATTCGAAGGCAATCATCGAATTATCAGAGATCAAACGTCCTAGGATGAAAGCACTCTGGTTTTCAGATATAAGTTCTGTCAGAAGAGGCCGGACTCTGTTCACCAAACACTTGGAGACCACCTTATAAAGCACATTACACAGGCTAATAGGGCGAAAATCTTTCAGTTCCTGCGGGTGGGGAACTTTAGGAATAAGCACTATAGCTGTGTCGTTCACACCATCAGGCATCACACCAGATAAGAAGAACTGTTGAACTGCAGCAATAATCTCCGTTTTGACTAAACCCCAGTTGCGCTGGTAAAACCTGGCCGGGAGGCCATCGCAGCCCGGGGCTTTGAGGGGCCCGATCTGGAACAAAGCATCCGAGATTTCCTCCTCGGTGTAAGGTCTACATAGTGATTCATTCATCTCCACTGAAACTTTAGGCTGTATACAATCAAGAACCCCATCCGGTGAAAGGGTTGGGTCCTTAGTAAAGATCTCCTTGAAGTAGGAGGATGTCATTCTCTCCATATCTGACGGAACGTGACACCAAGAACCATCTTGCTTCTGCAACCGGCGTATGAGGTTTCTACGAGCTCGCCAGACAGCTCTTCTGTGCAGAAACTTGGTGTTCCGTTCCCCTTCCTTTAACCAATCAATACGAGACCGTTGGAGCCAAAGCATCTCCTCACGGTATAACAGCTCATCCAATTCGTTCATCTTTGCACGAATGACAGCATAGTCAGAACCCGTCATCTGTAACTCGTCAAGTTGTGATCACAGCTTCTCGATCTCCTTCAACACGTTACCAAACTTAATTTTACTCCACTCTTTTAAATCCTTAAGCACCTCCTTCAGGGATTTTGCTACCAAACCCAAGCTGCCAGGTTGTTTGTGTCTGTTCCACGCCCTGGCTAGCATGTCAGGTAAAGTATGGTCCCGTTCCCACATTATCTCATAGCGTAGAGTGGGTACCCGACGTCTCTCATCTTGCTGACCCTCCATCTGGATCAAGATGGGGCAGTGATCCGAACAGGGAGTGGCCAGATGGGTCACCTTCGCGGCGGGGAAAGA
>NW_024115308.1:0-20705 GCF_003073215.2 Triticum urartu
AGCGTGTGCGTGACCAGCGCAGGAGGCTTCATCGCCTCGTGGCTCATCAAGCTCCTCCTCTCCAAGGGCCACTAAATGGTCCGCGGATCCGTCCATCCCAGCCCCTCGAAGATCCAACCTCAGCTCATGCTCGCGCTGCTCCCACCCCACGACGCCGTCTGCGTCGAACTGAAAGCCCACGGAGGACGGGGACGAGGTCAGGGTGGAGATGTGGATCATTTTCTTTGGATCCCCAACTGAAGAGTTTGAAGGAGTTTCTGCAGAGCACCTAGGTAAAGAGTTGATTTTGGTTGATTTCTTTGAGTTCAGTGTCAGGATCTCTGGGGGATGCACAAACATGTTGCTCTCCCAGCTCAGCATGCATTTTTAGTTTGCACTTTATATATCAAACTCAAAAGGATTTGCACTATGAACAAATTATTTTCCTGTCTGAATCATGCAAAAAATTGGAATAGAGGAAGGAAAATCAGTGGTTAGACTGTGTGGGTTGTGTCTATTGGGCAATGGAGGTCGCAAATAAACTTCTACGCATACTTATGTAAGTAGATGGATATTAATGGGAGAACAACAACCTAAAAAGGGAGGGAAAAAACATTATACTAAAAATCTGTATATATTGTACTTGTTTTTCACGTACTTCTGATCAGCTTGTTACATTAGATATGCCTTGCATCTTGAATGTCATCTCACTTCCATAATTGATAAAAGACAGTGCAGATAATGCCCTTGTTATTACCTTTTCACTTTTACTTGATACTTTCTTAAGTATAATTGCAACCCAGTTCTTCAAACATAAAGTCTAAATCAAGTGTCACGTTATAGTTATCTTTATATACTCCAATCGCCGATCTGTTTATTGCATTGCCTTCAAAAGACTCACTATAGGGATCGTGCGCTATGTTTGATTTTCACTGCAGATGTCAATGAATGTGCGTAGAGTCCAGGCCCCTGCCATGGCTCTGCAACTTGCCACAACACAGTTGGAGGGTTCCATTGTTCATGCCCTTTTGTCACCAGTTTTGCTAAGGAAACAAACTCCTGCGCCAATCAGTTTATAAGTCAGGTAAACCATGAGAAGTTAGCACCTTGCTTTATTATTCTTACAATCAACAATGCATGCTTTAGATTCTTAAAAATGATCTTTGCTGTTTAGTCTGGTAAATATTTTGTGCTTTGGCGAGAGCAGCAGAGTTGTTTTTCTCTCCATTAGCTGGCACTAATGCCTAAGAGGCATGTCACTGTTATGCTCTGTCAGGCCAAAATTTGGTTTGTGCTTAAACATAGTCTGAGGCCACATTGTTGGTCCTAAGGTTTTAAAAATGACAAGTTGCAAGTGCAACTATCACCGGCAATCCACCAACAATAGAAAATTAGTTACGTACAAAAAGGGAAAATAATTATGCATCTAACTATTATGTATGGATATACTTTTTCAGGAGTTGAGCAGGGCACAATCTGTGGCAGGACCGCATTCTCCCACTCCTTTGTCTCAAAGCAAAAGAAGCTCGCTGCCTTTGCCTGGAGAGAGCAGAAGTTTCTTTTATCTAATCCAAGATGATCTATTCATGATTAAAACAGTGAGGAAATCAGAAGTCGAGGTAATTTTCTTATTGATGCCACTGTGATGAGCTCTACTCTACTGTCGGCATAAAGTAGGACAACATTTTATTTGGAGGTTATATCACTTGTGAAATAATTTGTACTGTTGTTTGGATTGCATCCTGTAAATGCCATTAAATATTCTTTCCCATCATGCTGCCCTATTTGAACTAATATTCTTGAGTCTCATCAACTCTGAATATGGTGTATGGCGTACTCACATCCCTGCCATTTGGGAACTAAATGAAATAGTTATTAGTCTTGGACTCTTGGTAATGCTTAGGGCCTGAAATCAGATAAAATATATGGACCGAAGCGAACACAATGTATTTTAATGCAATTGTTCCTTTTATAGGCCAGTAAACAAAATCAAGATTAGAACGCAACGTATGGATCGATTTATAGTTACAAGTGACAAAATTACCTACTATAATTCTTAAAATCATGGTGTTGCTACTCATTGTCGTAGGACGCAGTAGAATCAAACACCCCTTCTGGTTTCCTCATTTAGTTTAGAAAGTACTCCCTCTATAAACTTGTACACCTAAAACGTCTTATAAAAGTTTACCGAGGGATTAGTATTTATCTAAAGTTTATTTTTCCATTGAAATGTGCAATCTTACACATTCCAGTGCAAGGGCTGCATTTCCTTATAAAGCTTTTTAATGGGTTGAGGTAAGTGCGGGATGGATGAAACTGCTCAGTACCGTCTAATCTGGCAATCTGGATTATGATCGGTTCAACTATTTTGTGGTTCCAGTTCTACTAATTGAAGCCGGTGAGTTGGTGTATGCTTGACGTGAGTCTGGTTCTCGCTTCAATTCCCCCTGTTTCACCTCCAGATCTACTCATCGGGAGATGGATTCCTTGCAGTGAGAGGCTGGTAGGGGTGCTCGTTTAGCACATGATTATTTTCTCACTTTTTGATTCTTATAAGCCTTTTGGACTTAGGTGATCATTGGTACACGATGCAGGTCTGACGCTGTTGTTGATAATCATCCATACCTATTCTGGACATGGACGAAGTACACACATGTACACACAGCTTTTTTTGATCCGTTGCATATCAAAGTATGAGTACATATATCACAATCCTCTGTAAATACCTAATGTTCTTTGCTTTGTGTGAAATTGACCTTTGGTAATTTGTGTTCACTTTTTACTTGTATGTGTGCGAATTTATAACCTGGATATTTTCCTACTAGGCTTCATTCAGACGATGGACTGTCTTGCTCTACTTCGAAATCAAAACAGGTGAGTCGTGTCCTTTTTAGGATTTAACCAACTGAACTGAAACCAAGATACAGTTGCTGCAGCACTATTGAGCAAATTGTACAGGGGAAAGACAGGCGGCTGATGCAGAACAAGGGAAGGAGTAGCAGCTATCTGCTGTTTCAGTTGTTTATGTGCGCTGAAGATTGTTCATACCCGTACCCTGAAGAAAGAAGGCAAAATAATCCATAACTATTTCTTGATAATAAAGTACATAGACATAGATATATAGCTCAATGGCTCCATCACGTTAGTTTGCTAAATAAGTTATATGGATCCTTGCAGACACAAGATAGATTCTAGATATACCTGGAATATGTTCATCCGGGTTCAGTTAATAAGTGCATTAGTCAACATTGTGGTGCAATGACAGAATCTGTTGTCCACAACTTCACCTGCCATATCCTTAAGGGTCTTGATTTCCTACAGAGCCAAGAAATTATGCATAGGTAATGTTTCTTTTTCGTTGTTTGATTTTTTATTTGATAATGATTTGCCGTTCACTGCTTCCTTACTTTCTGAACCTAACCCTTTTGTTCTGTTGTTTACGTTATCTCTTATTTATTTCTTATACAAATTGTCAGATTGCTTTGTCCTATTTAGACCATACAAATGGTTAAGAACTCATTATCTCTTATTTTTCTCTTATACAAATTGACAGATTTCTTTGTCCTATTTAGACCATTCAAATGGTTAAGAACTCAACAACTACTTTCCTTTTGCATGATGTAGATGCCAATAATTCGCTCTTCAGTTTTGTAACGAAAATAGTACCCGAAGTTTATAGATCTTTATTCCTTCTTGCCGATGAGACGAGGACTGATTTCTGCACACATATTTACTGCAGATCTGGAAATAAGTTTAAAGGAAAGATTTAGAAGGTGAAGGAGCTGATAAAGAGCATGCTAAATTCTCACTGTCTTAATCATTTTTCGTGTACAATACCATTCATGTATAGGTTTGGAGCTTTGTGCCGACAAGAATTCTCTGATTGGCATCATTTGCAGTAACTGTGGTGATCCAGGACGCTTTCAAGATTACAAATTCAGTAGTGGCAACTTGAACTTATGTAAGAATAAACAGAATGATTTTTCATTCTGAAGAGTTTCCTAACAGTTGACTTTAAGCCTTCATAGTTACATCGTGGGATTATGAATAAGATGGTGCTAATTATACTTTGAGTGAATTTCTGGTGTGTATTATTCAGACTGGCCCTTGAACTAAATAAAGAAAAGTCAAAGATAGCGTGCAGTTGCAGGAGTTGGAATTTTGTTTCTTTGCTGCTCCTGTCTAGATAGCGTGCAGTTGCAGGAGTTGGAATTTTGTTTCTTTGCTGCTCCTGTCTGTCTCTGACAAGCACTGATGCACCACCAATATAATAAGTTGTTGAACGATTCAAAAGGACCATGAACCATGGATAAATGCAACAGCAAGGTTAGTACGCACAGGCATGCAGAGGAGGCGCGCCCCTGCCCCTAGTTGCTGCAAAATGTTGATCTGGGTCCGGCCCCTGTGTGACGGTGGGGTCCTTGTTGGCGACAAGCAGAGCGATTAGGTTTTCCTTGTCCCTGGCGGGCAAATTTGACAATTTTAACAAATTTGACAATTTTAACCTCTGGACGAAATCAATTCACAGAATGAATTGCCCGTGAAACTATTTCACTCCCCTGACCTTTTTATGTAGTGCCCGTCACGCAGGCGCCACACCTTACGGTGCAACGCCCAGCTCGGGGGCGTTGCACGCCAGTCCACCGTGGCAGCCCCTGAGCCCGCACCCAGCAGTGCGGCACCTCCGAGCCAGGCGCCCCACACGTGGAGAGCCCAGCGCCCCGGGGGAGCACTGTGATCTCTCCCCATCTCAAATCATCTCTCAAATCTTGCAAATTTGAAGAATTTATCTGTGGATTTCGAAGTCAAACCCTCCCTCAAGGTAATCTTCTCCGATCCCCTTGTTTTGATCCAAGTAATGTTATCTAATTGCTCATTTGTTGTTAGTTTGGGGAAACCCTAGTTTTGTTTAGATCTAGAGATTTACATGGATATGTGAGATCTTTGTTTGCCAATTTCCTATGATTAGGCTTTGTTAGTATGTTAGGGTTATTCTTATGGGTGTTCTTATGTTGGTGCTAGGGTTATGGTTAGGGTTAGGGTTATTGTTAGGGTTATGGTTAGGGTTAGGGTTATGGTTAGGGTTAGAGTTGTTGTTTGATATATATTTTAGGGTTTGTATTCCGTGTTAATCCTTAAATTAGTACTCATGGAAGCAATGTTACGTTGTGTTGTTTGAATGCTTATAGGGATGAGAAGAACATATGTGTTTGTTCATCATGGGGACAAATACGCCTTCTTGAAAGGCAATATTGAACCGGACCCGGATGAGCTTGACATGGTGTTTGATAGTGGTCCTAGCTATGCGAAGCTCTTGCAACAAGTGAGGAAAGATTTGAATTGGATGGACCCTAGTGATATCGTTGAGTTGGAGGGAAGGCAGAATGCAGGTTTTGGAATGCACATTCGTTGGAAGACAATGCGTGTCACCTCGGAGCAACGTTGGGTTGCATACAAGGAAACGGTGGCCGAATCACTTGACAAGGCTCTTGAGTTATTTGCAACGAAGAAGGTTGATTCAAGTTTGCATTTGGACTTGAACCGGAACCCCCCCTTTGGTTGCTAGTAGCCCCCCACCCTTGAAGCGAGATGAAATTGTTGAACCTCTTTTGACCCAAGAAGTGAGGCCAACATTGAGCCCGTTTACAAACAACAAAGATGAAGCTTTGCAAGAGGACAATGATGAGTATGCGGACGATGACAATGAAGTTGATCTCCATGACAACAATGTGGGTGATCTCGACAAATATCATTTGCAAGAGACAATGGAGCATTCCATCCCTTTTTCCCGTGCATATGCACCGGATTCGGATGACGAAGGTCCCGATGAACAAGTTGATGAGGACGGGTTCACAGTGAAGGAGACCGAAGCTTTCGAGAAGGTATTCGGTTGGGATCACAAGACACCATTGTTCAAGGATGCTAGTCTCGGGGATGAAGCCGTTGTGGATGGTGACAAATCTATATCTCTTGGGGTTAGGCCAAGCTCTCACCGTGATTTGGGAGACGACAAGAACCGGATTGCTAAAGGGTCTAAGTTCGAAACCTTCTTGGAATTGAAGATGTGGCTCGACAACTACTCGGTTACGCATTATCGTCCACACAAGGTGGTGCACTCGAACGTCAATGTGCGCTACACGGTTGCATGTGCATGTGAAGATGAAATATGTCCATGGATTGTGTGTGCAAGACCATGGAAAGGAGGTCCCACTTGGCACGTAGTCAGTTGTGTGCCAACTCACATGTGCCGAGGCAAAAGGGTGGATGGCAAGATTGTGTCCCAAGACCACAGACAACTCACGTCCGAGTTCATCACTTACAGGCTCTCGAACTCAATATCCACACTTCCAATAATGAGCGTCCAACATGTCATTGACCTTGTGAAAGCCACCTTTTATTACAAGGTGAAGTACGGCAAGGCATATAAGGCGAAGCAAGCCGCATTTAAGATGTTGTATGGTACTTGGGAGGAAGCATACAACCGAATCCCTAGGTTGTTGTTAGCCATGGCTGCCACAAACCCGGGCATGGTTCATGTGGTCAAGCCTCATGGGCACCAAACAGCAGTTCATGAAGGAAGGAAAGTCCGAGTATTTGGCCATGCATTTTGGGCGTTCGAGCAATGCGTGAGGGCTTTCGAACACTGTAGGCCGGTCATCGCCATTGATGGCACGTTCTTGACCGGACAAGACAATGGCACCTTGTTGGTTGCGATAGCAAGTGATGCCAATAACCGGGTGTTGCCATTGGCATTTGCTTTGGTTGAAGCGGAGAGCAATGACAACTGGGAGTGGTTTTTGCGTCTTTTGAGGACGAAGGTGTTACCCGCTCAAAGGGAAATTTGTGTCATATCGGATCGGCATCCAGGAATTCTTAACGCGGTGGAGATTGACATTCCCGGGCATGCTCCGTTGCACCATCGATGGTGCATGAGGCACTTTTGTTCGAACTTCTATAGGGCATGTGGCCTTAAGGAGTTGGCCGATGATCTTCAAGATTGTTGTCTCGCTTTCTCCGAGAAGCGGTTCACCACTTTGTTGAACAAATTGCTCGCACACAAAAAACTTGATCCCGGGGGCCAAGACTTTATCAATAGGCACATTCAACACCGGAACAAGTGGGCACGTGCTTTTGATGAAGATGGCCGGAGATACGGTCAAATGACAAGCAATATGGTCGAATGCTTCAATAGGGTGCTCAAAGGTGCACATGGATTACCCGTGACGACAATAGTTCAATACACATTTGACAAGATGAATGCGTACTTTCTAAAGTACTCGATGCAAACTGATGCACAGATAGCGGGTGAGAACCCGCGCAAGTACAAGTACAAGTTCCCACCCAAGGTTGATGAATGGTTAGAATTTCAATCACGGAAGGCAGACTCAGAAGAAGCTATATTATATGACAACGAAGAGTGGAAGTACGAAGTGAAAGAGCCAGGAGGAACCACAAACGATGGCCGGTAACATGGAGGTCGGGCTTTCAAGGTGTCGTTAACACAATGTGATTGCTCTTACGGGAGGCCATTGTTGCTTCATCTCCCATGCTCACACTTGTATACCACCGGTCGCGTTAGAAATGTGGACATCAATCACCCACGCACCATGAGGGAGTTGGAGTTCTTAATCATGATGGTCAAGAAAACATGGGCTCCCCGCTTTCACCCATACTTTGACCAATCACAATGGCCGGAGTACCATGGAGTTCAACTATGGCCGGATCCGGAGTTGAAGGTTGTTAAACGGGGTAGACGTAGGACAAAGCGTCTTAGAGGCGACATGGACGAATGGGGCCATGGTGGCCGCCGCGAAGCGGGAAACGACCAATTCCAAGAGCCTCATGAGAGCTCCCGTTGTGGGGAATGCAAAGGTCATGGCCACAACAAAAGAAAATGTACAAAACCAAGGAAAAGGTCCAAGAAAAAGGATGCAAGCACTAGCCAACAAGGAGCTACATGGCCACAACAAAAGAAAATGTACGAAACCAAGGAAAAGGTCCAAGAAAAATGATGCAAGCACTAGCCAACAAGGAGCTACACAAGGGAGCCAACCAAGTGGTAGCCAACAAGTGCCAAGCCAACCAAGAGGTAGCCAACAAGTGCGAAGGCAACAGCGTGGTAGCCAACAAGCGCCAAGGCAACCAAGTGGGAGCCAACCTAGTGGTAGCCAACAAGTGCCTAGCCAACCAAGTGGTAGCCAACAAGTGCCAAGCCAACCAAGTGTTAGCCAAAGAGGATCTATGCAACAAAGAGGTCGGCAACTAGGACTTACAAGAGGCCGTGGTGGTGGTAGTCTAGGCCGTGGTGGTGGTAGAGCTCGTGGTGGTGGTGTTGGCCGTGGTGATGGTCTTGGCCTTGGTGATGGACTTGGCCGTGGTGATGGACAAGGGCAAGGTCGTTATAGAGGAATGTTTGGATACCTCGATGGACCATTTTCGTATGTTGCTTACTAACTATAATTTTTCATATGTTCTTGTTTTTCATATGTTCTTATTTTTCACATGTTCTTATTTTACATGTGCTTCCATTTGTTCTTATTGTCTTTACTAACCATTATGTTTCACTCATTGTAGGTATGTCGGCTTCCCAACCCAACAAACCAACAATGAAGGAGGATGGCGAAGATGAGATGGCGGGATGGTGGGAGAAGGCTGCGAAGAAGCTTAGAGAGGAGGATGCAGCCAAGCTAAAGAAGAAGAAGGAAGAGGAGCTTGAGGAGAAGAGGAAGGCAAAAGTGAGAGCATCAAATGCGATGCGCGCTAGGGAGAAAGCGTTGGTGAGGAAATGTGAGGAGGCACAGAAGAAGCGTCAAAAGGATTTTGAAGAAGGAACCATGAAGCTTTGGGCAATTGCAGCTGAAAAAAAGAGAGGGAGGATCAGATATTTATGGAGAGGGTGGTTAAGGAGGTCATCCTCATAAGGAAAAGGGAGGAGGAGGAGGAAGAAGAGAGGAAGAAGAAGAAGGGAAAGGGGCCTTGCTCTACGCAATAGAGCTATGTCATCTTCAAATTGCTTGTGGACGATGATCGTGTTATCCTCTAAACTACTATGTGTCATGAACTACTATCTCTCCTCCTCGATTTGGTTGTGAACTACTATGTGTCGTGAAGTACTATGTATTATGAACTAGTATGTGTCGTGAAGTACTATGTGTCGTGAAGTACTTTGTGCATATGTTGTCTTCACAGTTCTTTGCTTGCTATGTATCAATCCTACTTCACATCATCGGAATATGTGTGCATATGCCAAAAAATTCGCTAAGTACAAGTGCAATGCCTAGCTCCATGGCGTTGCACTGCTCAGTGTGGCGCCTCCAGGCTAGGCGTTGCACGGCTGTAACTTGCAAACGGTTTGTTTGCTCTCTTTTTAGCTCATCCCAGGCGTGCAATGCCTCAGAGCTAGGCGTCACACTGTACAGTGCAGCGCCTAGCTCTGAGGCGTTGCACTTCTGGGATGAACTAAATAGAGAGCAAACAAAATGTTTGCAAGTTACAGCCGCTGCAACGCCTAGCCTGGAGGCGCCACACCGAGCAGTGCAACGGCAGCGCCTAGCTCTTCTGAGGTATTGCACTCCTGGGATGAGCTAAACAGAGAGCAAACAAAACGTTTGCAAGTTACAGCCGCTGCAGCGCCTAGCCTGGAGGCGCCACACTGAGCAGTGCAACGCCCTGGAGCTAGGCGTTGCACTTGTACATAGCGAATTTTTTGGCATATGCACACATATTCCGATGATGTGAAGTAGGATTGATACATAGCAAGCAAAGAACTGTGAAGACAACATATGCACAAAGTACTACACGACACATAGTAGTTCACAACCAAATCGAGGAGGAGAGATAGTAGTTCATGACACATAGTAGTTCACAACCAAATCAAAGAGCATAGTTTAGAGGATAACACGATCATCGTCCACAAGCAAGTTGAAGATGACATAGCTCTATTGCGTAGAGTAAGGCCCCTTTCCCTTCTTCTTCTTCCTCCCTTCTTCCTCTTCCTCCTCCCTTTTCCTTATGAGGTGGGCCTCCTTAACCATCCTCTCCATGAATATCTGATTCTCCCTCTCTCTTTTTTCAGCTGCAATTGCTCAAAGCTTCATGGTTCCTTCTTCCAAATCCTTTTGACGCTTCTTCTGTGCCTCCTCACATTTCCTCACCAACACTTGCTCCCTAGCGCGCATTGCATTTGGCGCTCTCTCTTTTGCCTTCCTCTTCTCCTCAAGCTCCTCTTCCTTCTTCTTCTTTAGCTTGGCTGCATCCTCCTCTCTAAGCTTCTTCGCAGCCTTCTCCCATCATCCCGCCATCTCATCTTCGCCATCCTCCTTCACTATTGGTTTGTTGGGTTGGGAAGCCGCCATACCTACAATGAGTGAAACATAATGGTTAGTAAAGACAATAAGAACAAATGGAAGCACATGTAAAACAAGAACATATGAAAAAGAAGAACATATGAAACATTATAGTTAGTGAGCAACATAAGGAAATGGTTCATCAAGGTATCCAAACATTCCTCTATAACGACCTTGCCCTTGTCCATCACCACGGCCAAGTCCATCACCAAGGCCAAGACCATCACCACGGCCAACACCACCACCACGAGCTCTACCACCACCACGGCCTAGACTACCACCACCATGGCCTCTTGTAAGTCCTAGTTGCCGACCTCTTTGTCGTCCAGATCCTCTTTGGCTAACACTTGGTTGGCTTGGCACTTGTTGGCTACCACTTGGTTGGCTTGGCACTTGTTGGCTACCACTAGGTTGGGTCCCACTTGGTTGCCTTGGCACTTGTTGGCTACCACTAGGTTGGCTCCCACTTGGTTGCCTTGGCACTTGTTGGCTACCACTAGGTTGGCTCCCACTTGGTTGCCTTGGCACTTGTTGGCTACCACTAGGTTGGCTCCCACTTGGTTGCCTTGGCACTTGTTGGCTACCACGTTGTTGCCTTCGCCCTTGTTGGCTACCTCTTGGTTGGCTTGGCACTTGTTGGCTACCACTTGGTTGGCTCCCTTGTGTAGCTCCTTGTTGACTAGTGCTTGCATCATTTTTCTTGGACCTTTTCCTTGCTTTCGTACATTTTCTTTTGTTGTGGCCATGACCTTTGCATTCTCCACAACGGGAGCTCTCACGAGGCTCTTGGAATTGATTGTTTCCCGCTTTGCGGCGGCCACCATGGCCCCATCCGTCCATGTCACCTCTAAGACACTTTGTCTTACGTCTACCCCGTTTAACAACCTTCAACTCCGGATCCGGCCATAGTTGAACTCCATGGTACTCCGACCATTGTGATTGGTCAAAGTATGGGTGAAAGCGGGGAGCCCATGTTTTCTTGACCGTCATGATTGAGAACTCCAACTCCCTCACGGTGCATGGGTGATTGATGTCCACATTTCTAACGCGGCCGGCGGTATACAAGTGTGAGCATGGGAGATGAAGCAACAATGGCCTCCCGCAAGAGCAATCACATTGTGTTAACGACACCTTGAAAGCCCGACCTCCATGTTGCCGGCCATCGTTTGTGGTTCCTCCTGGCTCTTTCACTTCATACTTCCACTCTTCGTTGTCATATAATATAGCTTCTTCTGAGTCCCCCTTCCGTGATTGAAATTCTAACCATTCATCAACCTTGGGTGGAAACTTGTACTTGTACTTGCGTGGGTTCTCACCCGCTATCTGTGCATCAGTTTCCATCGAGTACTTTAGAAAGTACACATTCATCTTGTCAAATGTGTATCGAACTATTGCCGTCACGGGTAATCCACGTGCACCTTTGAGCACCCTATTGAAGCATTCGGCCATATTGCTTATCATTTGACCGTATCTCCGGCCATCTTCATCAAAAGCACGTGTCCACTTGTTTCGGTGTTGAATGTGCCTATTGATAAAGTCTTGACCCCCGGTTTTTTGTGTGCGAGCAATTTGTTCAACAAAGTGGCGAACCGCTTCTCGGAGAAAGCGAGACAACAATCTTGAAGATCATCAGCCAACTCCTTAAGGCCACATGCCCTATAGAAGTTCGAACAAAAGTGCCTCATGCACCATCGATGGTGCAACGGAGCATGCCCGAGAATGTCAATCTCCACCGCGTTAAGAATTCCTGGATGCCGATCTGATATGACACAAATTTCCCTTTGAGCGGGTAACACCTTCGTCCTCAAAAGACACAAAACCACTCCCAGTTGTCATTGTTCTCCGCCTCAACCAAAGCAAATGCCAATGGCAACACCCGGTTATTGGCATCACTTGCTATCGCAACCAACAAGGTGCCCTTGTATTGTCCGGTCAAGAGCGTGCCATCAATGGCGATGACCGGCCTACAGTGTTCGAAAGCCCTCACGCATTGCTCGAACGCCCAAAATGCACGGCCAAATATTCGGACTTTCCTTCCTTCATGAACCGTTGTTTGGTGCCCATGAGGCTCGACCACATGAACCATGCCCGGTTTTGTGGCGGCCATGGCTAACAACAACCTAGGGATTCGGTTGTATGGGTCAATGACATGTTGGACGCTCATTGTTGGAAGTGTGGATATTGAGTTCGAGAGCCTATAAGCGATGAACTCGGACGTGAGTTGTCTGCGGTCTTGGGACACAATCTTGCCATCCACCCTTTTACCTCGGCACATGTGAGTTGGCACACAACTCACTAC
Source organism: Triticum urartu (assembly GCF_003073215.2). Classification (NCBI taxonomy): domain Eukaryota; kingdom Viridiplantae; phylum Streptophyta; class Magnoliopsida; order Poales; family Poaceae; genus Triticum; species Triticum urartu. The sequence goes on from NW_024115308.1 coordinate 12,625, forward strand.
GTGCCAAGTGGGACCTCCTTTCCATGGTCTTGCACGCACAATCCACAGACATATTTCATCTTCACATGCACATGCAACCGTGTAGAGCACATTGACGTCCAAGTGCACCACCTTGTGTGGACGATAATGCGTAACCGAGTAGTTGTCGAGCCACATCTTCAATTCCAAGAAGGTTTCGAACTTAGACCCTTTAGCAATCCGGTTCTTGTCGTCTCCCAAATCACGGTGAGAGCTTGGCCTAACCCCAAGAGATATAGATTTGCCACCATCCACAACGGCTTCATCCGCGAGACTAACATCCTTGAACAATGGTGTCTTGTGATCCCGACCGAATACCTTCTCGAAAGCTTCGTCCTCCTTCACCGTGAACCCCTCCTCATCAACTTGTTCACCGGGACCTTCGTCATCCGAATCCGATGCATATGCACGGGAAAAAGGGATGGAATGGTACATTATCTCTTGCAAATGATATTTGTCGAGATCACCCACATTGTTGTCATGGAGATCAACTTCATTGTCATCGTCTGCATACTCATCATTGTCCTCTTGCAAAGCTTCATCTTGGTTGTTTGTAAACGGGCTCAATGTTGGCCTCACTTCTTGGGTCAAAAGAGGTTCAACAATTTCATCTCGCTTCAAGGGTGGGGGGCTACTAGCAACCAAAGGGGAGGGTTTCCGGTTCAAGTCCAAATGCAAACTTGAATCAACCTTCTTCGTTGCAAATAACTCAAGAGCCTTGTCAAGTGATTCGGCCACTGTTTCCTTGTATGCAACCCAACGTTGCTCCGAGTTGACACGCATTGTCTTCCAATGGATGTGCATTCCAAAACCTACATTATGCCTTCCCTCCAACTCAACGATATCACTAGGGCCCATCCAATTCAAATCTTTCCTCACTTGTTGCAAGAGCTCCGCATAGCTAGGACTACTATCAAACACCATATCAAGCTCATCCGGGTCCGGTTCAATATTGCCTTTCAAGAAGGCGTCTTTGTCCCCATGATGAACAAACACACATGTTCTTCCCATCCCTATAAGCACTCAAAGAACACAAGGTAACATTGCTTCCATGAGTACCCAATAAAATATACTAAACTAGGGTTGCTAAATTAGGTATCTAATACATGAAAGATTCTAATACATGCAACATTCTAATCTAACAAGGGTTCCCCAAATCTTCAAAATATCATACATTCTATGGATAGAAAGAAGGGTATCGGAGGAGAGTGCCTTCTAGGATGGATTGGTGAAGGAATCCACGGACCAAATCGTCAGATCTGAAGAATTTGGGAGACTCTAGATCCAAACAAAACTAGGGTTTCCCCAACCTAGCAACAAATGAGCAATTAGATAACATTACTTGGATCAAAACAAGGGGATCGGAGAAGATTACTGTTTCTGTAACTGGTGGTGCAATGGGGTGGGGGAGGAGAGGGCCGCCGCGGTGGATAAGTCACAGTGCAGCGCCCGACGGCTAGGCGCTGCACATTACATGTGTGGCGCCTAGCTCGGAGGCGCTGCACTGCTGGGTGCGGGCCCAGGGGCTGCCACGGTGGACTGGCGTGCAACGCCCCCGAGCTGGGGGTTACACCATAGGATGTGGCGCCTGCGTAGCGAGCGCTACACAAAAGGGTCAGGGAAGTGAAATAGTTTCACGGGCAGTTCATTCTGTGAATTGATTTCGTCCAGAGGTCAAAATTGTCAAATTTGCCCCTAGGGCTACCCGCTGGGCATGCCCTGATTTGCTCTGATGAAAGCTGGTAGCATGCAAGTGACAAGGAATCAAGGATAATGTACCTCCGAAAGGACAATGACAAAGTAAGTCCGTGCTCACAAGTCACAAGGGCAGTCTCCATTTGAAGTGAAGTGTATTTTGCTCATTATTCCTCAATGGAATATAAAGTTTGGTACATGGAACTCAATAATCCTCTAGTCTTGGCCGTTTAGCAGTTGCAATTTACAAACTTACACACGACCTTAATGGGTGTCAGTCACCACTCACCAATGTGGGCAATCTTCAGAACAAGGCTTCAAATGTAGTCGATTATATACAGCTTCTGCATGATAATTCTCCGTGCACAATGAGTCAGGCACATAATCAACTCCGAGCACAAGAAAATAAGAAATGTATTCACATGGCAGATGGACATCAAAGAATCAACCTGCTGCATGGATTAGACAGACGAATTTGCTTCAGAAAACTGGTGTTGGACTTGATGTGCCCTCCTTGCAGGCATTATTGAGGACCGAGACAGAATTATCGAAAGCAAAAGTCCAACCACATAAGAATGGTACTTGGATGCATGCACTGTACCTCGCTCTTCAATCTTTCGGATGAGCTAGCAAAGAATACCAGAGCTGTTTTGTTGTCTTTCAGCATCCTGACCCTTTAAATTATGTTGGGAGTTCAGAAATATGTAGGTCGCTGGTATTGTGGATGTTCAGAAAAATGAGAAGCATTGGACCCATCTGACAATGAAATGGATGGAGGTAAGCAATCGTATTTTGATGCAATATCAGGACTATGTATCACAAAAATCACCCCACAGCTTGAAGTAGAATACCCTGAAGAGGTTATCTTCTAGTACTGGTGATAATTGATGGCAGAATTCCAGGACAGGCGGTGTATGTGAATGTAGTTGTTCATTTCCATCAAACTATTTTGTTGGTGACTATTACCAGGCAACTGTACCTAACGACAGATGAGAGTTTGTTACCAATATTCCAGACAAGAACACTTGCCATCTTTAAAATGGTGAAAACGGTGCTTATCCCTGACAACAATCTCCCGATTCTCCACAGCTGACATAAACTTGATGGCGAGATGGCAATCCCCGCATATCCTCAGGTTTTTTATTACTCTGATAGGAGTGGTGCTCCCAACGCTCATCATGAGCCCATATGCTACTGCCAATTTTTCACTGTGATATCTAAGTGCACCCTCTCTCTCCTCCTCTTCTAACTCATGCAGAACTGACTCAGTTTCAGGCATGTAGCCAGCAGCACTAATCCTATGAATCAGTTCTTCCAAGTACTGGTAAATCTCTGTAGTCTGTGGATGAGACTTTTCACCCATGCGAAATAAATGGGAAGTACCTCCTAGCTCAATCAAGCTGAATCCTATCTGCTTCTTCAATCTTCTCTTAATCATGGTATTCCTCACCTTCTCAACATGGTGCATTTTACCAGACAGAGCATAAATATTAGAAAGCAAAACATGGTAGGATGGATTCTCAGGTTCGAGAGCAATCAATCGCTCAGCCACCTCCACCCCAAGAATAAAATTCTTGTGCATCTTGCATGCCCCAAGTACTGCTGTCCAAACTTCAGGCCCTGGCTCTCCAGGCATATAATCACTTATAAATTGCATTGCTTCATCAAGAAGTCCAGCCCTTCCAAACATATCAACCATAGAACAATAGTGCTCGACACGAGGGACCAGTCCATAGATCCTCTTCATGCAGTCAAAAGCATCACGACCCTCCATGACTAACCCAGCGTGTGCACATGCAGATAGAACAGCAACAAACGTGACATGATTGGGTGGCGGCCCCTCGCGTCTCATCAAATGGAACAGCTTGATCGCCTCATGACCATGGCCGTGCATTCCATATCCAGCGATCATGGAAGTCCATGTAACCACATTCCGCTCCTGGAGCGCATCGAACCATCTGCGAGCTTTGTCCACAACACCACACCTGGCATACATGTTCACAAGAGCAGAGCCAAGAAACACACTGATGTCCATTCTTTCAGAAACAATACGTTTCTCCACTTCACGCCCCAAGTCCAGTGCACCAGCCTGTGCGCAAGCAGAGAGCGTGGCTACAAACGTCATGGAGTCAGGCACCGCCTTCGCCGCCTGCATCTCCCTATACACCTCGATCCCCCGCTCGGCAAGCCCATTCTGTTCGTACCCAGAAATCATCGCGTTCCAAGCGACAACACCTCTATCACGAATTGCATCGAACAGCTTGCGTGCAACACCCAGTTGGCCGCACTTGGAATACAGCACAAGAAGCGACGTCAGCACGAAACGGTCCGAGCCAAACCCGAGGACGATGGAGTGCGCGTGGATGGCCGTGCCGGTTCGGATGGCGGACAGGTCGGCGCAGGCCTTGGCGACGGCGGTGAAGGTGAAACTGGAGAAAGGAAGGGCGGCGGAGAGGAGGCTGCGGTAGAAGGCAATAGCGGCGACCGGGAGGCCGTGGTGCGCGGCCGCACGCGTGAGGGAGGAGAAGAGGAAGGAGTCGGGTGCGGGGTGGGAGGTCGCGAGGAGGTGCGCGTACGGGGCGGCGCCAGCTGCGACGGCGAGCGTGGCCAGCTTGGTGATGAAGGGGAGGGAGCGACTGTGGCCTGTGACGATGATGCGCCCGTGAGCTTGTTTCAGAGCGCCAGCACGAGGGCCGGCGAGGAGGAGCGAGCTGTATTCCGGCGAGGGGTGGTGGGAGTCCATCCCGGAGGGCTGGAAGCTTGGAACTGAATTGAGGAATTGAATATTTCCTTTCGGGCGGGAGCTGGTAAATACACACACCGATGGAAGGGTTCGCTTGAGCAACTAGATATCCCCTTCTCAACATGGTGAACCAAAATATTTCAATAAGATTTTTTTGTAGGGAATTTCAATAAGATGTATGGAATACAAAATTTTAGATTAATAACACATGAACCAAAAATTTAAATACATGCAACTTATTATATTTGATTGTGTGTATTGGCAAAATGTTTATTGAATATAGGTAGAACAATAGAATGACAAATATTTTCCCATGCATGGTCTCAAGTGCAATAAGAGAGGGAGGAAAAGAAGGGTGAAAGGTTTAACGGCTACATGGAGATACAACCCAAGTGGAAAGAAAAAGGGAGAGAGAGAAGGAGGGTTGTCGTTGAGGTGAAAGGCAACAAAGACCAAGCAAACTAGGTTCACAAGGTTTCTCGGGGATTTCAAAGGTCATGTTTACCGACACTAGCACAATCATGGAGGCGAACCAATAGAAATGGATCAATACTCTGCGTACCAACATCAATGAGCGTAACTCCAGAATTTGATCATGCGATCAAATTGTGCTTGATTACTAGACTATGTTTGATTCAACTTGTGTGAACTTGGAACGCTATGTTGCTTGCTTTTTAAAAATTATTTGTGGAAATGTTTGTGATAAAATATTTATTTTTCAAGTTGTTTTATTTGGCGGGAATGGATCAAATATACTGAAAAATGATAATTTAAACAAAACTGATGGACAAGACGGGATTCACTTGGATACCATGGTATAAGGTGTCCCCAGAAAATGAAAAAATGCGGTGGTTTCTTTGGACATGCCCTTCCATCCCGAACTTTAAAAAACTAATTTCATTCACTTCACACAATTGTTATTCCTCAAGCAACTATTTTCTCAGTTTATCTATAGAAGAGACAACGATGAAAGAGAGTAGCGCAACCCGGGTTGCTTCAGGGGTGATGGGGAGGGAGGGTGGGGGTGAGATTTTTTGTTTGGGTCGCCGGTTGAATTAGGTGACAATTGAGCTCAAGACCGGACACCATAACCGACCGCATCATCGAATCTCACCGGAGATGGTGACAACGCGACTCGCCATGACATAAATGCAGAGGAGGGGTGGACCTAGATAGGTTCCGGTCTAGGCGGCAACGTGAGGAGGAGGAAGAAGAAGAGTAGCATTCCTTAGATTCATTTTCAACTTTTCTAGTCAACACTTACTAGGTGGTTCCTTCATTGGACATGGACACAGACGCGGATTTGATGAACATGGTTTCACGCCCACCCTTTATAAATAGTAAATTCAAAAAAGTACTAGAAAAATAAATAAACAATCAAATTTTTTATAACATACATAGTCGACCGCTTTAGTTTCGCATGATGTTTAAAAAAATGACAAATTGAAACTTTATTAGAAAATACCGTTTGATGAATGGTAAGGTCTCAATTGTATTTTGTTCATCGAGGGCATCTCCAACGCTGACCCTCAAACCGCTCGCATCCGTCCGGATCGCGTTGTTCAGACCATGAAAGCCATCCAACGCGAGTCTGTATCGGTCCGCCGAGCGGTTAGGACGTGTTTTCTCCCGCAACTTGGAGACAACGTGGGGAGGGGGGTTGCGGGAGTCCGAACATCAGACACGTAAGACTCCGACACCCCTGGCCCACCCAATCCCCCTCACAGTCCCATTTCATTCCACTCAATCCCTTCTCCTCCTTACTTTGCATCTGCACCTTTCACCTCCGTTGCCGCTACTGCACGTCTCCGGCCGCCATAGGGGCATTGTCGGACATCTGCAACTAGCACCAACGCCCCGGCTCGCTAATACGACGACGTTGTCCACCCTGGAGCCTTTTGCATCCCAGGTACACTCTGCGCCCTTTAGACGACCTCCATGGCGGACGCCACGCTCGGCAGGTGTTGGGTCAAATGCCATTGAGCTTATTTTCGAATGCTATGACATTTCTTAGAGTACGATGGATGGCGAGCTACTCGACCATGGAGGATGAGTTGTTGTGCGATGCGTGGTTGGCCGTATCCACAGATTTTGTAGACAGGAGCAGAGGGAGGACCTTCTGGCAGCAAATGCATGAATCGTTTCACGCATGAAAGCACATTAGGCTCTACGGCATATACATCATTTAGCAACGCGATGTGAGGTTGTTATCATGTCGCTGATACGCTATCCAGACTAGCGCCACCAAGTTCTATAACGTGGTTCGTCAACTGGAGGCAAGGTGGCCATTGCACGCAGCAGAGGATGAGATCGTAAGTTTTGTTTCCTCTTACTCAACTTGTTGATTGATTCGTTCACTCAATGTTGGTGTGCACATTGTGTAGCCCGCACGCGCTGCCGTGATGAACCACAAGATAGCGACTGACCATTTTGTTGGGTTCTACGGTAGGGTGCTTCGACTACAAATTAAAATTTTCCTACACGCAGAACAACCAAGAACATGCTACGGGAGATGGATCAGTTCATTCCCACTAGACGCGCAGTGCCGTGCAGCGGAAGAAGAGTTGGGGCAGCGCGTCCGCGTGGATCGTCTCCTCCTCGTCCGATCTCCCTCGTACAGCCGGTAGTCGGTTCCCACATACAGGTTCGCCGGAGCGGCGCAAGTGCACCGCCTCTAACGGTATCCGCGCGTGCAGGAGGGACGTCGTTTAGCGGACTGCTATGTCCGATCACACAACCGGCGGCGAGTGGAGGTGTCTATTCGCAACACATGCAAACCCTAGTGACAGCGCCGAAGCGATAAACCGCGTGAGTGTGCGGCACCTCCACTTTATATAGGCGTCTGTCGCGGGCTCAACACTTGGACCTTGCACGGACCCTAAAGCCCATAAGTCTACTCGGCCACAATCCGAATACAACTCGGATCACATCCGACCAGTGTCCTCGGATCCGACCTCGTAGGTTCCTTCCCTTAAGCGCGCGACCCCTTAGGTTCAAGCCGGCTTGGTCGCAGTTCGGATCACCTCCGAACTGTACAGTTGATAGCGGCTTCTAGCAAGGCATGCCGAACACCAAACAGACTATGAAGCTGGTTAGGCGAACCTGTACATCATACTTTCATTCCTTTTGCCACATGATATATGTTGTCGGGCTCAAGGCGAGTCTGTCATCCTTGTGCTAGCCTGACCTCTTTCTCGTTCCAATGATGCCGACCACAAACCGGATTATCTCATAATCCTTGTCGCATGGCCATGCTTATCCTAGTCGGATCACACGAGGGGCCCAGAGTATATCTCTCCTGATCGTTGGGGCAAATCCCATCTTACTCAACCACGTCTCGCAGCATGGTTCTGGACAAATCCGAAACCTACCTTTATAACTACTCAGTTACGGAGTAGCGTTTGGTCGGCCCAAAGCAAGTCTGTCACCATCCCGAGTACATGCGTCAGCTTAGGTATTAGAGCATCTCCAACAGGCGCGCCAAACTAGCGTCGCGCCGCAAAATACCCCGTTTTAGCGCGCGCGCAACCGGAATAGTTGCTCCAGCGGGCGCGCGAAAACAGCACGCGGCATACGTAGTCCAACGTGCGGGCCGAAACGCAATCGCGCGCCGCTTATTTGCTGC
>NW_024115309.1:0-14215 GCF_003073215.2 Triticum urartu
CTAGGTATGTCAGCAAGGTAAATGTCTATAACATATGCAACAAGTGTACCTTTTCCTGAAGCAGCATTCCCGACCTTCTTGCCATGCTCTGCAAGCCACTTGCTACAGTTTCTCTTCCAGTGACCAGTTTCCTTGCAATGATAGCAAATGGTCTTTGAGTCCAGTCCAGACTTCGGCGCAGCGGCGGAGGTTACCGTCTCCGTGCCCTTTGCCTTAGCCTTTTTCTTGGACCAACTCTTCTTGAACTTAGCCGATTTCTGCACCATCAACACTTGATGCGTGCCTTTCTTAATATCATGCTCTGCCACTTTGAGCATCCCATGCAATTCAGTGAGCTTCTTATCCATGCCATGCATATGATAGTTCGAGATGAACGTCCCATAGCTGGGCAGAAGAGAACCCAGAACGGCATCAGTAGCCAGCTCATCCAAGAGCGGGAAGCCCAACCGATCCAAAGCTTGCACATATCCGATCATCTTGATCACATGCGGGCTCAGTGGATCACCTTTCTTCAGCTCACAATCCATCAAGGATCGCCAGACGTTGAACCTTTCGGTCCTAGCCTGCACCTGAAACATGCTCTTGAGACTCTCGATCATATCGAAAGCCCCAACGTCTTTGAATTGTTGCTTCAAATTTGTATCCATACAAGCCAGCATGAGGCAGCTGATCTCGTTTGATTCATCAACGAGTTTCTGGGAGGCATTCTTGGATGTGGTACTAGCATTATCGGCAGGTTCCTCTAGAAGCGGATCCTCTAGAACATGTTCCTTTTTATCATGCTTGAGAACAATTCTCGAATTTCTATACCAGGTAGTAAAGTTTGTTCCATTCAGTTTATCCTTTTCCAGAATTGATTCCAAAGCAAAGTTGTGTTGGGCAGGTGGTTCCATTGATCTACAACAAAAAAATATGCAATCACTAAGCAATGTGTTTATGTAGAGTAATTCTAGCCTTAAACAGAAATACTCCCACAGAAGTCAGCATCCCTCCGCAAACTCTCAGTGATTCAGGATCCGACTAGCACATGTGACTAGTGAGCTTTAACATCACTGCTAGACAACATGCCTATCCAGTAAGCAACTCCTTACTAATCGTATCTCTATACGACTCCTGTCGGTCGGGTAGGTATCTCATACCTCGGCTCCCGACCTCTTTTGCCACAAGGCTCAAAACCGTTTTGATAGCCTTGTCAAGTTAACCTAATGTAGTGCATATCCGTGTCCGACACGAACCCTTCAGTTCAAGGAATGGCAATTTTATGAGCCCACTACTAGACGTACTTGACGCGCGAAGGTGCAACATCGGGAATGGCAATTTACTTGATATTCATGAGGGATCTTTCTACCATCCTAACATGCATAGAAACAAAGAAGCATAACAATCACAAGTAAAACATATATTGTGAAATAGTATGGCTCCTTCATGGATGTTCTTCCAGGTCGGCTCCACCTCCGATGACCATCTAGGAACTCCATGTTGTTTGTCACGCCGGGACACCAAGCCACCAACCTGATCCCTATTATTCAACTACTACAACTAGTAATGAATTTTACATAGAGTCATAAGTCGACACGCAGGTCGTTATACAATAAAATGACAGCACTTTGGCTCCTGCCGGCTGACAAACATGACACGCAGGCCATGTATAATTTACACACATGCATCACATACACATGAGCCATACTATTCACATCAAACCCTGCAAAATAAAGTTATGCATAGAATCACATTCTATCGGTTTTGAGTGATCGTGTGCGAAATACAAGGCGCCACACACATGGCGGTCCGATCACAGATCACATCTGAACTCCGATCACGCCGAATTTTCCGATCTAACCGATCTTATCGATCATCGCGAGCCCGATTCGGATTTACGTTTCACTGTTAACCCCAATGGCGGATACCGACCGGTAGGGGTAGGTTGTGTCACGACCTCATCGATTCCGATCATTAGAAAACATAGCCACATCGATCCCCATGTGCAGTTGATCTCATCAACCGTGCACACAGCCGATCTTGTCAACGACAACAGATCTCATCTATCGCCTCCACATATCTAATATGCATACGATCCGAATCCAAATCCTATAGCAGAGGCTTTGATACCACTGATGGGTTCTACGCTAGGGTGCGTCGACTGCAAATTAAAATTTTCCTACACGCAGAACAACCAAGAACATGTTACGGGAGATGGATCATGGTTCGTCACCACTAGACGCGCAGTGCCGTGCAGCGGAAGAAGAGTTGGGGCAGCGCGTCCGCGTGGATCGTCTCCTCCTCGTCCGATCTCCCTCGTACAGCCGGTAGTCGGTTCCCACGTACAGGTTAGCCGGAGCGGCGCAAGTGCACCGCCTCTAACGGTATCCGCGCGTGCAGGAGGAACATCGTGCGACGGACTGCTAGGTCCGATCACACAACCGGCGGCGAGTGGAGGTGTCTATTCGCAACACATGCAAACCCTAGTGACAGCGCCGAAGCGATCAACCGCGTGAGTGTGCGGCACCTACACTTTATATAGGCGTCCGTCGCAGGCTCAACACTTGGGCCTTGCACGAACCCTAAAGCCCATAAGTCTACTCGGCCACAATCCGAATACAACTCGGATCACATCCGACCAGTGTCCTCGGATCCGACCTCGTAGGTTCCTTCCCTTAAGCGCGTGACCCCTTAGGTTCAAGCCGGCTTGGTCGCAGTTCGGATCACCTCCGAACTGTACAGTTGGTAGCGGCCTCTAGCAAGGCATGCTGAACACCAAACAGACTATGAAGCTGGTTAGGCGAACCTGTACATCATACTTTCATTCCTTTTGCCACACGATATATGTTGTCGGGCTCAAGGCGAGTCTGTCATCCTTGTGCTAGCCCGACCTCTTTCTCGTTCCAGTGATGCCGGCCACAAACCAGATTATCTCATAATCCTTGTCGCATGGCCATGCTTATCCTGGCCGGATCACACGAGGGGCCCAGAGTATATCTCTCCTGATCGGAGGGGCAAATCCCATCTTGCTCGACCACGTCTCGCAGCATGGTTCTGGACAAATCCGAAACCTACCTTTATAACTACTCAGTTACGGAGTAGCGTTTGGTCGGCCCAAAGTAAGTCTGTCACCATCCCGAGTACATGCATCAGCTCAGGTCTTAGGACATAGAACATATGTTGTACTCGAGACTCACAGATGACATATCGATGCGTCTCATTGTTGGGTTTGTCCGACTCGGACCTTATCTCAACTCGGATCCGACTACGTCGAATCCGACCAGATCCTTCCAAGTCCATATTATCTGGTTAGCATCCAATACTCCATGGCTAGTGAGACCAAGCCATCGACCGTGTCATATGCTAATCTAGTTGGCTACGCGTCCACACAGCCCTTTCGACTAGGGACCTTTTAAGACAGTCATCATACAATGCATAGTCCCACAAACAAGTCACGTACTTGCTGATACACATTATTGATAATGTCCAAAGACTATCTTTACTTATAAACACATAGGAAATATCATCATACATGATTGCCTCTAGGGCATATCTCCAACACATTTATGTACACACACTTTTGGATGAAGCTGAAGAGGGAATATGTGTGGGAGTGCACGTTGATGAAAAATTTGTTGGACATCCAGTTAATCTAGTCAAATTTAGGACATTATTGTACTAGATTTAATTTGCATGTTGTGTATGGATAATTTGTGATATTTTTTATCCGAACTTTGATGAATATCAGTCAGTTTGCATGAATTTCGTCCGATTAGTTCAAATGCGGGTTGAAATGTATTCAGACAGAGTTGGATGCCAGTCTCCCGTATTTATGTCCACGGACTAGTCCCTCCTATCCATGAACGGAGGCAGGAGGAAATTTGTGGGCCGCCGTTGGAGATACCCTAAGAATACTATAGGTGTCAATACTTCACAAAACTTCACACGTGAGTAAAATGGTCTACCAAGTTTGATACCCTTTTTTTTTGAATTTTCCTAGTATCTTTTTGTAAACTTACTAATCACGTGGTGTGCATAGCCATGTTCATCTTCGTATTTTTGATAAAACCGTACACTTTACAACTCTTTTCATTTTACACGTTTTGACCTTTGTCCTTTTCTTTTCCCGCACTTGGATTTGCCTCGCGCGAAAGATGATGATTGAAATAGTACTAAACATTTGAAGCCAATTCTAGGCCAGAACACATTGCGCGTCAGTGTACACACTTCCTCTCGTCCATGAGTCCATCAAAGAAAGACCACGATGAAAACATATGCCTTAATTTGCAATAAATAAATAAATTAACCTTGGTTGTCGGTTCTCGCATGGATGTCTCGGACTCAACATGAGGCACATGGAAGAGACGCTGATCTTCTGACGTGTCAGGTGATTTTGGGTCACAGATGTGTGAGCCAGCCCTTTAGAGGGCCCAATGACTTTCAAGTCACCCAGTTTAAGTCTCTCTCAGAGAAAACTGAGTCAATCTCAATCGAATGGTGAAGGGATTTATCTATATATAGCCACTCCCTCTGTTTGGAATTACTTGTCGCACTATCTATTTTTGTGATAAAAGTAATTTAGGATGGAGGGAGTATTAGCCAAGGGTTCACAAAATGAACATGAAGCTTCCATCAGCTCCTAGTACGTGGCTAATCTGGGACATCCATGCTAAATCCAACGGCTGAAACTGCCTTTTCTATTTTGCTTCCGTGTTCTATTGCACAGTTCTCCCTTGTCCATCATGTACGACCAGTGCTGTTCGTGGCGCAACTCACATCATCCATCAGCGCTGCAGTCGTGCACGGAAGCAGCACAAGATATCATGTTCTTCCAGGTGGAGTCGGTGTGGCCCCTGACGGGACCGATCAAGCGAACCAGCGAGCCGCACCAACCCCACACTGGAGAAACCCGCGAGCCGCGAGCGGCACCACCACCAGCTGCAGCGCCAGCGACCCACGCCGTGCGGCGGCCCCCCGTCCGTCCCACCAATTGGCACGGGCAACCTCGTAGGACGCGCCCCACGGCCACAGCGCTACTCCTCCACCACCACCCACGCACGCACCTACCCGGGGCAGCCCGTAAATGCGTGCGCAGGGGTGGGCGCGCGGGAGGGCGGTGGCGCGCTTGATGACGCCATTCAATTGCCCCACGGCCCACGCCTCCTCCCCCCACCTGCTGCTGCCGCGGCTGCTGCTGCTCCGCTCCTCCTCCTCTTATACCCTCCTCCCCTCTCGCCTCCGACGCCAATTCGCCTCGGACGCCTCCTCCTCCCCAGCCTCAGGTCAGCCCCTCCGTCCGTCGCTCCTTTCTCCTCCCAGCCCTCCTTGTGCTTCGCCTTCGCACAAGGTGTTCGTCGTTTTGCCTCAACCGCGCGCGCCGTCCAGCTGTCTTGAGTTGCCGTCGGCGGTCCCTCGCCGTCGCGTTGCTGTGGCCTAGCATCGCTCGCCCCGCGCTGAAGCTGATCCCTGCGCCACTCTTACCTGCCCTGATTTGTCGGAGCTGAAGGTGTCCGCTGTTCAGCTTCACTGGATGTTCGGCGCAGAGAGGGGAGAGTAGTGGCAGTAGCCGCCGATTCACGGGGTGGTCCCTTCAGGCGTCCGCGTTCTAATTTTGATGCTTCCACAAGGAATTTGCTGTACATCTGCCCAAATTCGAGTAGGATACGTTCATCAGTGATCACTGGAGCTGTTTCCCATCAAAAGAAAAAAAGAAGAGTGATCACTGAAGTTCTTGCGATGGTAGTACGGATTAATAGTCCTAATAGATTCAGAACCTGCCTCTCGGGCCTCATGATGTCACGTTCTCTCTAGAACTATGCAGCATTAACTTTTAAGCTAGTACTGTTCCCATTACCACAGTTTAGAGGTCCAATTATTGACGAAACAGCGAGGGCCTGAATAGGACAACAGTAGTGAACTAGTTATAATTGTGCAGCCGCGCTGCTTCTAGAATGACTCTGGCAAGGTAGCAGTTCGTAGTCACTCTTTTGTGCGTGATCAAACTGATTGTTGAGATTGTGATTTGTAAGTCTACTTATAACGAAGAAGTGGCCACATTGATCAGGTTTATTTTGGTACTGTGGTAGACCGCTAGGACTACTGGGGTCTCTAATCCCATTTGCCTTCAAACCAACTATTGCTTACTACTCCCTCCGTCCCAAAATAAGTACTTTTTATGGCATGCAAAGGCAGTTGATCATTCATCTCAATATCTGTTTATAGTTTGAAGCATAGGACTACATTTTCCATTTAGTTTTTTTTCTGATGTTTTTATTATCTTGCTTGTGGCTCAGTTGACAACACCAGACAGAGTTCTCGTACGTTCATGGAGGTTGTTCGAGAAGTCTTTAAGCATGGCTCTGCACATGGTGCCCGTGCGGCTATAAGAGCTGACCAGAAGAGTTACAGCCTTGTCCAGCTTATTTCGTCTGCACTGGATGTGCACAATATTTTGTGCAGAAAACATGTACCACCAATCCCTTTTCCATATCTTAGTTTTTTTGTGTGTATTCACTTGAGACTGTCTGTTAGCCATGAGGTGATTAGGATATGACTATCCTGACCTTATTTCTAGGTCCTGAAATATATGGTTTATTAGTTTCCCTTCTCCTTTTGTTGTTATAACTTTTTTTGTAAGGCTGGGACTGAAATTTTCAACTAATTGGGTTGACGTGATAATATGCAAGTTCAAGCTCCCCAAAAAGTGTAAGTTCAAACTTTATAATTTAGCTGAAACACTGTTGGTAGGTTTAGTGCCTTCTGGTCATTCCTCTTCTAATACAAAAGGACAATCATTTTGGTTAGGGTGCGGGTCTGAGACTGGGAGGGTATAACTACTCAAGCAATTAGTCTGCCCTGCTTTGTCCTTGCATGTTTGCTAGAAGGCATCACAAAAGTTGCACAAGTGTTCAATAGGGTTCTCCCGTATCATTTCCATAAAAAGATGACTGAACTGCACAAGTTAGCCTTTACAAAGTGCAGCCGAGTTTTTTTAGTAGCTCTAGTCAAACTCCAGTTATGTTGATGAAGGACATGTGCAGTCATTAATCTTTTTTATGCTTCCACCTTTACTTCCCAAAAATATGGTAGTTCACTATTCAATTTTGTTATGACCAAGTAGTTTGATATATAAGTCGACTGAGCTTTGGTTAGCTTACAATTCTGTTAACTGTGCGATGCATGTTGATAATGCCTTAGAGAAAACTCGGTTAAGCTGTTCTTTTTAATGACTCAGGATGGTAAAGATTCTTCTGTCAATGGAGCAAATGCGACAGGATTCCTTTGTGGTGCTCGTATTGGCATCGTGGCTAAACCCTCTCCTGAATTTGTTGCTGGGATATTTGGAACCTGGCTTTCTGGTGGAGTTGCAGTACCCCTTGCACTTAGCTATCCTGAAGTTGAACTCCTGCATGTCATGAATGACTCGGTTTGTTCCAAATTTCTTGCAGTATCCCCCCCCCCCCCTCCCTCTTTAATATATCAACTTAAGTATGAAACATTTCTATTTTCACGGGGTGTTCCTTAAATGCCCCATAGAGGGGCTGTCTAGAGCCTAGACCATCTTGTAGCATATCGAGATTTAAAAAATTGTTGTATACGCACATATGTTTACAGTACAATGGACTATCCGATGTGTCTTTGTTTCTAACTTCCGCAACTTACAGGACATTTCTATGGTGTTAAGCACAAAAGAGCATCATGACATTATGGAAAGCATCTCTACCAAATGTTCCACTCGTTATTCTCTTCTTCCAACTGTGGAAAGTATACCTCCAAAGATAGATGCCCAAGAACCTTTAAGTAGTGTAGTGACTTCATCAGTTTCTAGCTTAATGGCTGAGATTGACACTTTAAAGAAAATTAAAGGTGATTACTGATGTTTATTTTACCACAAATTTATATTTCATTTATGCTGCTGCTTTTACACTGATGTTTCACTAGTGGAGTATGTTCACTGGTTAATCATGAACATATGTTCAACAGTTAACCATGAACATATGTTCAACAGTTAATATTATTTTCCAAATATGTCGTGTCCTCCTGCTATAAACCTAATTATGCTGAAATTTTGTTATGCAGGAGATGATCCTGCTCTTATCCTTTACACAAGTGGCACAACTGGTAAACCGAAAGGAGTAGTCCACACTCATGAGGGGATACTTTCTCAGGTGCATTTTATCATCTTTAAGTAGATCTATCGTACAGTTTTAGAAACATTCTAATTGAAGCTAACACTTTTGGTTACTTTGCTGTTGCTATGAGCCTATTATTGATATTTCCACACTCTTTTCATGATCCTTTTATTTATTTGAACTGGTCTGTGAGTGTTTAATATACATACCATTTTATTTACTGGTTTGGCAGGTTCAAATTCTGACAGAGGCATGGGGATATCAAAGTGAAGATCAGTTTCTCCACTGTCTTCCACTGCACCATATCCACAACAAACGCTAATACTAAAAAATATATAAGGATCTTGGACCATATTCTACACTTACATATCGATTTGCATAATTTCCAAACAAGAACCTTCTTTTGTTATTTATTCAAGTATTCAGCTATACAGATACATGTTTGGATGATATCTCCTCCTTTTCTTCCTTGGGAAAATGCTTCATATCTTCAGTTAACTAGTTAAGCTTTCCCATACTGTAGTCATAATGCCTTTTCAGGTTTAAAATGCTGAGCACACGCACTAGAATAGTAGTTAGAACCTCATCTAACTCACAATGTTTGATTGCAATTAGATAGCTTTCACACCCTTACTTCTGATTATTATATTTGGAGGAACCATTCTGTTTTGTCAATTTTATGAGGTCCTTAACTTCGATTACATGTGCATGGTCTTTTCAATGCTCTATTTGCGCCCCTCTATTCAGGATCAGTGGTAAGTACCCTCATTTACTTGTTGTATTACGTAAAATGCTTTATCTAGGAATTTACAATGGTTTGTTTGATCAATAGGTATTATGGTTTGGTTTAGGTGAACCATCTTCTGTAGCTCTTGGATTTATTTTCTGTCGTCTTCTGTAGCTCTTGGAATTATTTTCTGGTCACTTAATGTGTCTATTTATTTGTTCTTTAGCCACATAAGATTAAATTGTTTCTAGCACATCTGTGGAGTTGCTTTCATGGTAAGTTAGTAACACATTTTCTCTGATTACAGGTCGAGTTTTTGCCAAAATTCAGTGTGAGGGGAGTATGGCAGAGATGGCGTGAGTCATATCCCAATGACGGCAGTAAAAATGATGAGGCTATTACAGTATTTACTGGAGTACGTTTCTATGGCACATACATATTTTCGTTGTCAAATTGGTTGAGATGTTAGGGTGATTTGATACTTCCTGAATGCCAGGTTCCGACAGTGTACACACGCCTACTGCAAGGGTACGATAGTATGAATCCTGATCAACAGTCTGCCTGTTCTTATGCCGCAAAGCAGCTGAGACTAATGGTAAGTCCCATGTATACCTTGTCACTAATTATATTTATTCCCTTATCTTGGTTTCAGCATTGAAATTCGAATGTTGAATGCCCCTTGTAAAGTTAATTAATGATCTGGCTTAGTCTTATCATGTCTTGCACTTCCTTTCTTTGCTGAGTACATCTGTACATGCAAACCACTGCATCTCTATTTTTAAGGTAGAAAGAAGAATATAGCTTCCTATCCCTGATATGTTCCACCTGAAAAGGTCAACAATCCCCTATAAATGTGAACTCAATCATATTCCTTTCCTTCCAAATTCTCTACGCTACCAGAATAACAAGGTTGTCAAAACTGCTTCTTTTACGACCTCGAAGGGCCTCTCTTGACTTTGTGCACCAATCTTCAAACGAAGAACAAATAGTGGACTGAATTGTGATCACATTGCGCCAGTTGAGCACTTCACCATAGTTAACATTGATCACTCCACACCTGACAAGGAGATGATCAGTGTCTTCCCTGCAAGATTTAGCTGAATACTACTCCAATGCTTCCCATTTCCACGGCCAAGAACCCTGAATTTCAGGGTTAAGCATGGTTCCTTGTACCATGTCAAAGATATTGAGAACCTGGATGAAGACTGATTGTCAACAGGGTTTGATGCGACTGTGATTGTCAACGGGGTTCAATGTCCTTGATCCAAGCTGCATTGCCCAGAGCTTCTACCAAAGTTTCTTTTCTGCCGCCTCGAGCGATGAAGACTGTTTTCTGCAGCCCTCTCTTTTTTGCACTTGCATTTGTGTCCAATTCTGGTGTTTTTCCTATTACTATATTTCTCATTTCTAGGATTCAAAGAGGCCCTTAATAGTTTTAGCCTGCACACTTTGTTAACAACTTAACATTATCTTGACTTGCATTGATATTATGCGAGTTTTCTATATCTGTGCTACTAACAGTCATTGAATCGCTGTAGATGTGTGGATCATCAGCACTTCCTTCCCCACTCATGAAACGGTGGCAGGAAGTGACAGGCCACCGTCTTTTGGAACGCTATGGCATGACTGAGGTTACAGCATAAACTCTTCCTTCTGAAATCAGTGCACGCTAACTTTGCTTTAATATCAATTTTGCAATGGCTCCTAACAGCTTATTTGGTTATAGTTTGTCATGGCACTGTCTAATCCATTGCATGGTGCAAGGAAAGAAGGTACAGTCGGTAAACCTCTTCCGCGTGTTGAGGTATGCTATGACTCCATTGTAATTAGGGATATAGTCAAACTGATTTATTCTGTATTGCTTCATGGCATTTAAGCATCTTTTTTCTCAGGCCAAGATCATTATGGACGATGGTACTGAAACTAAAACTGGAGTCGGTGAGCTCTGTATTAAAAGTCCGTCCCTTTTCAAAGAGTACTGGAAAAGACCGGAGGTACAATTTCAATTCAAAGAACCCTTTGCTAATTCAGCACCCATTAGCTTCTACTCATGTGAAGTATTTACTTTCCTTCTTCGATGCATGTGAGAGAAAAAACTGGATTCCTTTTCATACTTCTATCATATAAGATTAGTTATTGGTAGAGAAAGTCTGATGATTGCATCCTTAGTTTCCTACTAATATGTACAGTTTCTTGAATGTGTACAAGTTTTACAGTGCCATCATATATTCTTTCCGTCGGATGCTAATTACATTCTTTGATGCATGTAAGAAAACTGGATTCCTTTTCATGTTTTTATTGTATAGATTCGTTATTTGTAGATAAAGTTCGATGATTGCATCCTTAGTTTACTACTGTATGGTTTCTTGAATGGTGTGCAAGTTTAACAGTGCCATCATATGATTCCTTCCCCCAGATGCTACTAATTACAGGATGTTATTGTTGCATTTGTTCAGCAAATCTGTAGTCCACTTGCTAAAATGCACATTTTCTTATTTAAATACAATCTTATCTATTAATATGACTTATGAGGTGCTTTAGCATGTACTCTACTTCTAAGTTACACCATATGAAGTTATTATACTTTCTTACCTATAAAGAACCAAATGAAGGATTCATTGTTGTGAATTTAATACCATTGCTTTGTTATTCACATGCCAAATTTCTGGTGCAGGTTACAGCAGAATCATTTATTGATGGTGGGTTCTTCAAGACTGGTGATACGGTAACCGTAGATGAGGACGGATACTTTATAATTCTAGGGCGTAAGTACCACTTTACAGCGCTGCAGTTTCACGCTCTTCTGGTTTCCTGTTTTCATTTTGACCGTGATATTATGGCTACAGTAAAAGAATATTGGGATTCTCAGCCTCAATTGTTTTTTTTGTGTAGGCACAAATGCTGATATCATGAAAGTTGGTGGTTATAAGTTGTCAGCGTTAGAAATTGAGGCGGTTCTGTTAGAGGTAAATTACCATTTTACTGAAAACTACCTCTTCAAGTGTCTAAAATATTAGAAAAATTGGAGCAGCTACTGCACTGAAAGAACTGCTGATAGTTATGAAGCTCTAGTTTGTCTCTGTTCCCAGTAACGTTTTGCTTTCTCCGCAGTAGACAATGTTAGGCTAAAAGCTTCACCTAAGGATTCTTGGTGCAGTTGATTAAAGTCCTACATTACTCATCTTGCTTTATATGGTTTCCTTTGTTGTTCAGCATGACACTGTACTGGAGTGTGCTGTTCTTGGCTTGCCCGATGAAGCTTATGGGGAGGCTATATGTGCAATAATTGTGCCTAAGGAGGATGCAAAGGAAAAGGCTGAACAGGCTTCAAAGCCAGCACTAACCTTAGAAGCATTGACAAGTTGGTCAAAAGATAAACTTGCTCCATACAAGGTTTGCCTACAGAACTTCCATATTTTTTCCTGCTGCTTTACAGTATTGCTTCCTTAGATGGTTTTCGCTGCCTAGTTATTTTTTCTAGCTTTCTTTGCCAGGTATATTATGAAGTTCGCAATTTGTATGTTGGGTCTATGCAAGGGGTGGTTTCCCATCTAAGTTATATTTACAATCACATCTTCTAATGCTAAAATCATCAATCCTCTAATTATGTTAATGAACATTCAGTTTCAGTAATGCCAACAAATATTTATCCGAAAACTTTTAAGAAGTTCACATATGGTACATGTGCGTAGCTACTATCTTGTCAGCCTGAATTCATTATCTTTTCTTGTTATGGAGTTAATTCTTTTTTCTATGCATGGTTAGATTCCAACAAGATTGCACTTATGGGATTCTCTTCCTCGGAATGCCATGGGAAAGGTGCGGGAATATATAATATGCTTTATCTTTAGGTGCATCTGTGTTGAGTTTGCTACTGATTTCATTGTTGCTTATTTCAGGTTAACAAGAAGGAGCTTAAGAAATTATTAGAGGTGTAGCTGTAGAAGTGCACGCTCTAGCCAATGCAACCAAAAAAACGATCTGATGGAAGAGACTAGGCAGCACATTATACGTCAACACTCCCCTTCACGCGTGGCTCCCTCAGGCCTAAACGTGAACCGAAAGTGGGCTGCAATTTAATTGCGCCAGCTGGGTCTTGAACTCAAGACCTCTTGGCTCTGATATCATGTAGAAGTGCACGCTCTAGCCAATGCAATCAAAAAACCGATCTGATGGAAGAGACTAGGCAGCACATTATACGTCAACAGTAGCCACATTTACATTGATGTACCTATTTTTCCATCTCACCCTTCTACGAGGGAGACATATAGCAGTGTCAGCTAATAATTTTGTCCTGGACAACAATAATGATAATTTAGAGCAACTGTGCAAGTAAATAGTGCACACTATCCTATGCTAATCTTAAAAGCGAGAATGTGAAATAACTAGAAGTTCCATGTGCCATAGGGAAAAGCATAAGCATAGATGTTGTGTACTTATGTAGTGTCGCCGTCCCCCTTATGATATGCTGAAACTTAACCATCTATATATGCTTCCTACATTTTTGCTCATAATAACCAAAACCAATGTAAGTAGCCCCTCATGTTTTAGACATCGGTAAGTCTTCGATATTAACTTCAGCTGCTGTTATTTCGCAAAAAAAAACCCTTGAGCTGCTGTTGCGTAAAAAACACAACGCAAATTTTATGATTTATTTTCATTTAACCAATCACAAAAATATGCTGTGTGTGTCGTTAGTTGAAATTAGCTGACCGAAGATTTTTTTTCCTGAGGAACTGGCCTCTCTGTTGAGAAGAGGAATGAGGTAAACATTTCCAAAAGAACAACAACTGCAGGCTCCGGCTTCGCAGATGAATGGCAAGGCGGGTCGCACAGATTTCTTCCGTGCCCCGGGAACTTTGAAACATTGACCACAGTTCAGAGCAGTTGGTTCAGAGAAGAGAGAACCAACCCCGCAACCTGCGGTTTTTGCCGTCTGAGTTCAGACTCACCTTAAAAATGGCCTCATTGTGACACCCGAGCTCAGCATTACAAAACTAGGCCATCGGCCGTTCCCTCTCGCCTTCACCCTCCTCCTCCCACTCCACGTTCTTCCCCTCCTCGCCGTACTTCCAGGCGCACCAGAGGAAGTACACGAAGTTGACGGCGCCCAGGCCGGCGAGCAGCCAGTAGTAGTAGTCGTAGTGCCCCGCGTTGAGATCGCTGGAGAGCCAGCTCGTCCTCCCCCCGCGCCTGCTCGTGTCGTCCACCACCTTGACGATCAGGCTGTTCACCAGGTTGCCCACCCCCATGGCCATGTAGAGCAGCGCCATGCTGAAGCTGGCCATGCTCTTGGGCAGCTCCGTGTAGAAGAACTCGAGCTCCCCGATCACGCCGAACGCCTCCGCCAGCCCCATGAGCGCGAACTGCGGCACCA